>NW_027636258.1:0-23925 GCF_903797595.1 Erithacus rubecula
CCTCTGGCGCCGATTCTGCAAGGCAAAGCACAGGGATCCTGATGGAAGGGGCAGAGGGGCAGAGCAGGGCCCCTCTCTGGGCTGCCTTTGGCCTCTGAGCAAGAGAGCCAGGCCTGGCCAGGCTGCAGCAAGCAGAGCTCTGGCTGCCTCTGCCTGGGGCTGTCCCTGAACTCAGCCCTGGCCTGATTCCCAGCCAGAGGCTCAGCTCCACTCTGCCATGCGGGCCTTGCCAAAGGGCTGCCCAAGAGGTCCAAGCCCATCCTCCTGCCTGACCCCCCATCCCTCACCCTTCTCCAGCCTCTCCAGCGCCCTCGGTAGCGGCGCCATCCCAGGACAGTGCCTGTGGCCAGCAGCTGCACCAACAGGCACGTCCAGGACTGCCACGACATATCCCTGCACGGGGTGGTTGGCTCAGGGTCCCTGTTCTGCTGCTCCGGCTCCTGCACATACAGGACCGTGCCCGACCCACGATGGATAGATGGGTCGGGACGATGGCCCAGGAGCAGCAGCAGGTAAAAGTTGACAAGCCATGGAACAGGGTCGGCCCATGGTGCTCTGGGGAAGACTGCCACCAGCACACCCGCTCGGACGTCTGTCCTTGCCAAGGTGTGCCCAGGCTGTGGGCACGGCGGTGGCTGGGGACAGTTGCCAGGCACCATGCTGCCCCAGAGGCTGTGATGTCACAGAATCCAAGCACTGGCTTGGAAGAGTTTCTGGAGAGGATCAACTCCAGCCTGTGATCCATGGTTACCACGGCAAGCAGATCTGAGCCTGGAGTGCTATGGCCAGGCTTACCTTGAACACCTACTGCAATGGTGACTGCACCAGTGCCCCTGGGGCACCCCATTCCCATATCTCATGCACCTTTCTGGCAGCAGTTCTCCTAATGTCCGTGTACACCTCTCTTGGCACGCTTCAAACCCTTTCTTGGTCCTTGCCCTCTCTGAGACGGCTGGCACTGCCTTGGCCACAGTCTCCTGTATTGGAGAAGAGGCTGTGCCAACCAGTGCCACTCCTTGTTTGCTTGTGGCTGCTGTGGAAAGGAACATTCATGTATATTGCCATTTCTTAGAGGTTTTACCCCAGATTTTCAGTCACAGCTGTTCTAGTGAAAACAAGTCTGTTTTCATGAGTATTTGAAGGGTCATAGAACACAATTGGAATTCCATTGAATTAGGGAAATTCTGCTGATTTCGTTTTCCTGAGGTTTTGAGATGAGTTGCAAATCCCAAAAAGTTTCTCTTTGGGGAAATAGTAATTCCACAGTTTAGATTGTGTGGATATTGATTACTCAAATTTGAGGACCTAATGTAGCTTTCTGCACAATAAATTTTAAGCATCCTCTAATTGTTCTTGAAACAAAAACCTATTAAATATGTTCTGTGGATAGAAATGGCTTCTGTGTTATTTCTCATAATTTATTAAGAATCTCATGCCAGGAGAAAGTCCATTGTGCTGTGTGATTACCTTGGTACTGTTCTTTGGAATGGCTTTCCCCCCATTTTCTGCAGGTGCCCACAGAAAGGTCATAGATATGTGAGAAGTTCTGAAAGGAAAACTGGGTCTTTGCCTCCTGTTTGGAATCTGTGGTGAGCTGTGAGTCAGAACTTATTTTTTATGATGTTGAAAATATAATTGAACTTTTTTGCTGAAGGATACATTGATGAAATCAAAGCATAACATGGCTGACACTAGTAAATGAATTAAAATGCTCTTACCCATTAAAAAAAATGTACAGGTAGGTGAGAAGTATTGTGCTGTCCAACTTAGTTACTTTTTACCAGAGCCCTTTCTCTCTATTTTTCCATAGTCATCTTTAAAGATACAGCTTTGATTATTTGCAAGTGTAAAATGAATACACGCTTTCAACACAACAGAAAAAAAAAAAAACAAAAAAACAAACCTACGTTGTTTTCATCATTATCAAAAAAGAATAATTCCCACTTCCCATGGTGCAGTTTAGCAACTCACTACAATCTTTACGTTTATTGTTATTGAATTGTAAAAAAGATGCCAATGAGTTTTCACATTTTCAACCAGCACGGGAAAATAAAGCTTTTAAGAGAATCACTCCTCAAATCATTACCCCCAGAGATGCAAGAGTTGTTATTTTAATTATAGTTAATATATTTAATAAAACAGCAATATACCCACATTTCTAACTGTACATTTGTATTTGGTGAACTTTTTCTTTTTATTTCAATCAATACTCCTCAAGCTCTCCTATTGCACAAATTGATATGCTTTTTTCATAAACTTATTTAGTTCAAAATATCAGATTGATCACATCACTCAAAAATAATTGGCATTGTACAAAACTGTACTCTAGTAGTCCTTATATATTTTAAAACAGGTTCAGAGTTGCACCTCACTATTGCAAATGTGTAAATCTGCTTTAGCCACAAGAGGGATTGTCCTGGAAGGTTTTAGCAACCAAAGCACCAGCATCCTCTGGCTCAGATGACCTTTGGAGACCCCTCTGTGTTGGTGCTATGAGGACAGTCTGGACAACTCTTTAGGAATAAAACTTCCTTTGGCAGCAACATAGCTAGGCCCTAGATATTTAATTTTGAAAACTGGAGTTCTGTTGCACTAAGAACATTACAAGATGCTCAAGCAAATCAGTTACTGAGCTTTAAGTCAAATCATAATTAGGAGAGAACAAAGAGCTGGACCAAGTCCTCTGGAGAGAATTTAAATAATGAGGTTTGTTGTTTTGTTTGAAAAGTTACTGTGTCACTAATAAGAGAGTCCTCTCTGAAAAGGACTGATTTTAAAGCAAGAGGTTGGCTTAAATGTGTCTCCACTTAGTGATGTGAAAAAAACACAACACCCTTGGCTCTTTCCCTGGTCTGCATTATCCACTGTGGTGCAGTATCTTGGCAAGTGTCCATCCTACAGCGTGTTACTCCAAAGTTACCTGGAGGTAACAGGGAATGCTTCTGTTAAAACACAGACAACTGAACAGTAACAGCTGGGAAAACCCGGTGGCAGATCACATACCTGCATCCCAGGAGTGTGCTGAATATAACTTGTTTTTATAGGGGGTCTTTTTCCTTTTACTTTACCCAACCAAGTCTTACAGTATCCAGAACTCCATTTTTCGATCCACCAGCTTTCCTCTCCCCCAGAGAAGGAAACAATTGTTCATCATCCTACAGGAGCTTCTCCCTTTAAGCAAAGTCAGTGCTGAATCACGCTGAAGGCAACACCTTTAAAAGTGGCTTGACTATTCATGATTCCTGATGAATTGCCTTCTTTCACGGTGAGCTGAAAGCCAGGCTTTTGAACTGAGTTTCTAGCCATTTGAATACTCTCAGGTTCCAAATTGCACAATTTTGCTGCTTTTGGCTTAAAAATGGAACAGCAATAGCAAGGCAGACACCTCCATCACAAGGTCACCTGTCACCCAGCACACCACACTAACTCTTTTTGTTATCAAGCTGTGAGTGTGAGGGGACTGTAAATAAAGTCTGACCAGTGGGGGGGGGAGGGGAAAGTCCACCCAATATGTACTGACAGTTTCTGTTTCCCTTTTTGTCAGCAAGTTTTGCAATATATAGTCTTGCAGCCGACAGAGGAATTTTGTGGATAGTTGCTGTACATACCTCCAATCAATTTGCTTTAAATTTATCAACTTACTAATTTGGCTATTTAAAATCTCTAAACACATCGTATTTCTCAAGTTAAAACTTGGAACTATGACAAGTATTAAAAATGGACCACAGGCTTTGAAAGGGATGCTCCTATGGCACTGAGAAAAACAGGATGGACTTTGGGGAAAAAAGGAGACTGTTACATTTGAGATTCCAAAAACTTTGATGAAATCAAAACTCCTCTTTCTCATTCTCATGTCTTTGGGTTTGTTATTTTTTTTAACTTTTCTCTCTGTATTTGCAATATTTAGCATGTGTTGAAAATTTATCACATTCATTATAGAAACTATTTTGTACTTTCCTTTTGCAATTCAATACTTCAGATTTGTGGGGGTTTTTGAGTTTTTTTAATGTAGAAGATAAGAAAAAAGGAAAAAAGTATTTGCTTGATTTGCTTGGTAAATATCGTATCTCATATATACATGATACCTTTTTGCAATTTAGAATAAGATTTTGGGTATGAAAACACCCTGAAGGAAAGCAAATAACTGTTCTCTCTGAGAATACAGAAGCCATATGTAAAATCATGCTTCTTGTATGCAACAGAATGACTGACATGTCATCAGAATGAACCAATGTACAGATGAAAAAATCATCCTCTGGAGATCAGCTAGAGGCAAGTACATTAAAACCTTACTTTTTATATTTTTTTTCAAAGTCTTTTTTTTATTCCAATAGTTGCTTAATATTAAAATGCGAAAAAAATTCACTTAAAGAGGAACCAGAAATAATAGCTTCTTTCCATCTGGCCACATTAATCTTTCATTCTCATCTCCTCAGCAGCAAAAGAAGAGAGGAAATTCCCTTTTGCTTTACCCTGTGGATGATGTTTATTGGTGCACACCTAGGAGACTGACATTTAAACATTCCCAGTTTCAAGTCAGGTCTCCCACTCCAATCAAAGTCCTTTAACTCCTGTGCTGTTTCCAAGCAGGTTAGGTCCCTAGCAGAACTTCACAATAAAATTGCTGGAGAAATCAGCTCATGGCCACATTTTGAACACAGTCATCAGCTGGGGTCTCCAGGAGAGACCCAGGTGTTACCCTGACCATTTCCAAATTCTACCTTGAGGTCATAAATGCATATGCAAAACTGCAGAGATGTCTCTTTCAGTCATTAATTCAATATCTAGAGTCACCTTGGCTGTCTCTTCTGAAGGCAGTTTTTGGAGCAATTCTGATTGATTGGCTGGAGTGTGTTACAGGAATAGTGTCCAGTTTTAGTATATTATCATCATCATCATCTCAGTTCTCACCTGGAAATCTACCTATGTTTGTTTTGTTGTCAGACTATTCCAGCTCATTTGGAAGCACTTTCTGGAGCTGAACTCCAGATTGCTTCTCTGGGATTTCACTGGCTGCAGTGTACTGCAGAAATGCAGAAGCAGAGACCTACACAGCCTGTGGGTTTAGGTGGGCTGCCATGGGGGAAGAGGTGATGCAAAAATCCTCATCCTCATTGAAGCAATAATTAGCCAACTTTAAAACACTTAACTGTTCAGGTAAAGTACTAGTGCTTTGCAATTAAATCAAATCCTTCATCAACAATGCCTCAGGAAGGTAAATGAACACATTGGGTTTATTACATAGTGAAATTGTTCCTGGAGATGCTTGGTACTGTGTTGAGTACTGAGAACCATATTTCTTGATACTTTCAATGCCTTGTAAGCATTTAATACTCCAAAATTTGGTCATGCATTGAACATCCCAAATAACTCACACTGCAAACGCTTAAGGAACCAATGTCTGAAAATTCAGTTCCCTATGTCTGCAAGAGCACAAAAGAAAGGACAGCTATTTTTAAGTGTGCTTGTATGTGAAAGACTGATATTTTGAACACTTTACTAATAATTCTTAATCACATCTAGGCCAATAAAGTCTAGAAGTTATAGGAATAAAACTTTCTTAAGATTTTATATTTTTAAACTTAATAAAGATCCACTAGAATATGTAGGAGAGAAGGAGGAAACACCCCCCCCCAAAAAAAAAAAAAAAAACCACCCAGAGAAGTGCTTGCTTTATTTTCCAAATATTTCTCATAAAATAAGCTGCAACATATGCTAGGTACTTAAATAGCCTAAAATCAAAAGCACTTCTCACTTATCTTTCTAAAAATGATGGTCACTTCTTAGGTCTTCATTTCCATTTGTGTAACAAGCCTGAGTGCCAAAATAAAAAGTAATACCATATGTCAAAATAAAGCTTTAGAAATAAGGGGAGTGGAGAGGGATATCTATCATTAATTTGAGTTGAGAAGAGACTTTTCTTTGGAGGGGAGATCATTATGAACATACCTTACCTGACCAACAAAAAGGAGAAACATCTCAGGTAAATTCTTGAAGCCAGTGATAATTTTTATTGGCTCTGTAATTCTGGAAAATTCTGTCACCTACAAACAGTGAATCCAAAAAAGAAGTAAAGCCCCAAAGGGGTGCTTAATTTCTCAGAATCCTTATCAGAATAAAATGTAAGCTGTAAAAAAAAAAAAAAAAAAAAAAAAAATATATATATATATATATATATATAAAAATATATAAATATATATATATTTAAGATGAAGATTAGAAAGATTATAATATTTGCAAAATAACGTAGCTATTTCAAACATAGAATTAGATAATCAGTTTTCAACATCTTATTTTATGAAAGTCAATACACTTCTAATGGCTAAATATTTTGATATTCCTCACTGGGTATAGTTTTAAGATCTCATCCAGTTAAAAAATCCAAACGGTGGGGTGGGGAACTCACTCACTGCTTTTTATTTCTTGAAGTTTGAGGGTATAAGATGATATTGCAATACCTGTGATAAAGTAGCAAATGCCAGTGAGCCACTTCCCAGGAAGGGAAGGAGACTTCTATTCTATAAACAAAACTGATGTCACCAAACTGACTCCTATACCCAAATACTCATGGGTCTGCTCCTCCTGTGATCCCAGCACCACCATCCCTGCCCTAGCACTCCTGTCAGTGCTCTGAGACTCTCCTGGAATGAACCAGTGCAAACTCCAGGATAGGCACTGATGCCCCATCCCTGTTATCCTGCTAATGCCTGCTGTCATCTGGAAACAGCTCCATTTATAGATGAACAGCCTTGATCCAATTGGCACATTTGTTACCTTTTCACTTCCAAGCACAAATGTGCACTTTTAAAAGTTTATTTAAATATCACATTTCAACTCCTCCTTTCCCTTCCTGGGAGCCCACAAAGCTCCTTTTCTTCGTGCACACACCAGCTCTCCTTTCCTGGAAGGCCAACCACATGTGAATGATGGAAAGAAACAACTAGGGGTCCTTTGCTTAAAATGACCAGAATATGATGACACAGACTCTCCATGGCTTGCACTTCCCCTGGAACCTCAGTACCTTGGACTCCCCAGCACAGCACTCACCATGTCACTGTGCACACAGCCAGGCCAGGAAAAGTGACAAGCAAGAGGCACAGTCCATCCCAGCTGAGCTTCTGCATGGGTGGCTGTCTGATTCATTTTGTTTCTCTATTAAGTATACCTATATTAAACTCTCAGCCTTTAGAAAAGTGTATATCTTATTAGCATCTCTAAATTTCAGTGATACCTAAGAAAACCGAATTACAAGGAATGGCATGTTCCTAAAGAATAATTTTTGTCTTTTAACATGGCCTATATTAATATTCTCTTAATATTACCTTAGTTGTTCTATGCCATGAAAACCACCCAAAATCAGTCATAATGGCTATTCAGTCCTTTGCAAACACAGCAAGAATTCAAGATATTTGCATTTCTATGAGAATTTAAGTATGACATGTCTATCTACAAAAACAATGTGTTGTGACAAAATTTGTTTCATCTATTTTACCTTCTAATATGCCCTCATCACAGAAGTTCTCAGATTTTGCTTCCCTTGAACAAAAAGTATATGACATTACATTTTATTTTTTTTTTTTTATCTGTTTACACTTTTGGAACCAATAGTGAATAACTGAATCATACATCTCCTGTTTCTCCTTACATTTACAACATCAATAGACTAGAAAGACCTGTAACACCCACATCCACAAAGTGAATGTGTACACTGGTACATAGAGAATGTTTCAGCTGTTTGACTTTACTGTTCTACTGTCTATTCTCAAATGTTGACAGCTTTATTTAGTTCTAACCATTTATACTGACAAAGGAATCAGAAGAATAATATCTTCCAGGGGAATAAAAATTTCACAGCTAAGTATCTGAGGTGCTTTTTTAAAAAATTATAAAACCAAAATTTCTGTAGAGTTAGATGTCTGGATTTGTTTGGAGGCTGTTTGCCTTAACTTCTTTTTTTTTTTTTTTTTTTTTTTTTTTTTTTCTCTTTGCTTTTCTCAAAGCCTCAGCTTGAAAGTAGCTTGAAAGTAGGGCAGTGGAGCTACCCAGAGGATCCCTTCTCAGGACACATCAGACTTGTGTTGTTGCCTTGTGAAAGTTAATCAGAATAGTCAGTTTAAGAAAACAGCACCTTTTAAAGATGAATTCTGTGAAGAAAACTCCTTTGTTTTCTAGGTTACTGAAATCAAAGTTAGTGCCTTTTACTGTTAACTGAGATTGTGGATTTCTGACCTGTCCTACATCAAAATAAAAAAAAACCTGTGTCCAAAATTCTAGGCAACTTTTCCATAGCATTGTTGAAAAGTAGGTTTGAAACACAGATGCAGCTTATTTACATTTACAGGTGGCACCAAATGAATATTTATCCAAATTATTCTGCAGTTCTTCAATTAAGGGACTCAATTTTGATGACAACTGGCATATTTGTCTTTTACTATCTCTTCAGTCTTTTTCTTCTGCCAAGCATAGTTTCTCTCTGAAATCCTTCATCAATTAATTTGAATACTTCATTACATAACATTCACCTTGCCATACCCTCTTAAAAAGGCATGCCTGTAAAATTTCTTGAGGGATAGTTTTCTGCAGTTTTTTCATTTGTTAGTTTGAGTTTTTGGTGAATGATTGACATATGTTTTTCTCTATTTTGATTCTCTGTTTTCAAGATTTACAAACCCATACTGTTCTGTTCAGCCCACATTTTCTTCCAGCATCTCATTCTTAAACCATTTTTAAAAAGTAAGATAAAAGCAGATTTAGAGATCTCCATTACTGATTTCTTCCTGCTTCTAAAACAAAGGGTTTCTTGGGTGTCTTCTCAGAACTTGGTGGATTGCATAGGCTGTTCTATTGCTTAGGGAAAACAGATTGAGATAATTAAAATAACATTTTAAAAGGAAAGTAAAAGGTAGAGCTAATGTATGGCTGCTGCTGGCAGCATCTGTGTTCCTCTCTAATTCATCTTAATAAGTATTTGTATCTAGTTCAAAGATATTTTCCATGTTGCAGCAATGTCTCCATAACCTAATTTACTAATACAGTGTTTTTGAAGCAACTGGTAAAAATAACTTTGCTAAAGGGAATTTTTCGTTTGTTCTAGTGCTAAAGAATCTCATTCATATTTTCTGTTTTGTTGGATATGGTATCAATCTGTTATTGCTTTACTTAAAAGACAGGTAAAAACTATTACATTTTACAGTATATCAGTCTTTCTGAATAAAAGGGAAGAACACACTAACGCCAATAAGAAGTGTGCAGGATGCCAAAAAAAAAAAAAAATCTATTGTACTGAGGTAAGTGTTCTTTTCTGAAAACACCAGTAATTTTGCTTCCTGGTACATGAGTCATATGGTATGAGCTTTTTTACTGAAATACTTTTTTTTCCTTTTACAAACACATTCTCTTATTTCAGAAGAGTTAATAAAATATTGCCATGTGTTTGCAATCACTGAATATATAACTAAGGATATTTAAATATTGTGCAATGTCTGGTACCCCATGAGTTTCCCTCACTGCTCCAAACATCACACGATCTCATCAAAGAGTTCAAGTTACAGAGATCTTTGAAAAGTAGTTAAAATTTATACAATTCTGATTACCCTGACAGTGTCAAGAAACAGTTTGGAAAGTCTGCAATTGCTTAAAGAAATGTCAACAGCTTTGCCTCATGGGAGGAGGTTGTTTAAGTTTTGGAAAACAAAAAGGAAAAGACACTGAAAGAACCACATAAAGCATAAACTCACTGCTCTAAATCAAGCAACATTTGAGTTTGGCAAGTTCTACTTCACTTATGTATTTCTGGGAAATCAAATTGTCAGAAATTTGAGTTTTCGGCATATTACTTAATTGTAATTGTGAGGAGACTCAAATAATCCTGATCACCTTTACACACAGATATAGACATAAATGAATTGAATTAAAAACAGCCCAGTGTTGCACAAATGACAAAGGATCTTCCAATTCACAACAGTAAACATTTGTAGAAATAGAATGGAGGAGAAAGATTTCACATCAGTAACAGTGGATTTGCCACATCAGTATTTTTTCAGCCTGACAATAAAACAGTTATTAAATATTTTAGCTTAAAAATGGTAATTCTTCATAAACAATCCTTGACTTCTGTCAACAGATATATGCAGGGTGAGCATTTGTGTTCTCACACATATTCAGTTATACATAGTTGTAAATTACTTTGATATAGGTCAGTTCAGTTTCTGACTGGGACTGATATTTTAAGACTTTTTTTTAGCATAACTTCACAAATAGTCACTCTACAATATCAGGTCTGTCTGCTTTATTCACAAGTCATTTTAGTGACTATCCAGTTAATATGTTACTGTTCAAAAACCAAAAAGTAAAGGGGATCCAGGAGTGGATCACAATAAAAAGTAGAGGTGCCTAGTGTCACATTTTGAAGAGGGAGTTATCTGAGTGTCTCTCCCTTTTGATATTTAACCAACCCTCTCTTCCTGATTACTCAGTGCCAGCTATCAAGTGTCATTTACCCAGGTGGCAAACAACTCACTGTGTAATTGATGGAAGTTGTCTGTTCAATTGTAGTGAAGATCTGATTGAAATACTGGCAGGTAATGCTGAATTTTAAGATATTCTGGAATGATTTCTTCTTGTCAGGTGTGCTGATTTGACTTCATCATCATCTCAGGTCCAGGGCACAAAGTTCTCAGATGACAGCAGCCAGTTTCTGGAGCAAGGTGTGGCCAAGTGAGATAACAATGCTCCATGTTTGGTTACCCCACACACATTCTTCCATCCCTTTGCCTCCAAGGAGGAGTAGGAGCTCAGATTGGTGCAGAAAAATCCACGCAGCAACACTGTTTTAGCCTGGATTTAAATTAACTTAGCCTGAATTTCTGTGAAAGACCATTTTTTCCAATGTATAATTAATATGGAATGCTTTCTGCTGTTGGCAAAGGATTTGACTTAAGAACTCCAGGAATAGGGTAAAGGATATTTTTGGTCAGCTCTGCTGTGATTTCATAACTGAGAAATCTGTCAAATTTGAAAAGAAGACTTGAAACACTAGCTGAAATATAAGTTTTTCAGGTATTTTCTGTCTCTTCCTTGACTACAAATAAAATCATATTAGAGAATGGTATTGTGAATATCATTATTTTTTTACTGAGTGCCTGATTAAGAAGGCAGATAAATCACACCAGCAGGTTGTGTCTGGTATGAACCAGACTAGTTTAGCTGCTGTTCTCCATCCCCTGCAATTTTTTGAAGCCTTCATGGTTTCATATAGAACCCACTTCTTCCTGAGAGAATTGTTTAAAGAGCTAGTTAGATGGAAGCACTATGGAAAAAGGAGAGATGAATTCTAGAGCATTTTGTGTGAGTGTTGACATGTTTCATTTTTGTTTGATGATCAGTTGCACATGCACAGATGGGAACACCTTTGTCATTGATCTCTCCTAAACAGGAGTTTGTATGTGAGCATGTTCAAACATCACATACCTCAGCTTTTCAAATACAGAGCTCATTTTCTAATGCAAGGCTCACATTTGCAACAATTAATTGCAATATAATAGAATGTCTGCTCCAAGAACAACACAAACTACTTTTCCTTGCCTTCATTTTAATATACCAGACTAAAATAGACACTGAGATATCTCAAACACAGCCATGACAATTGCCTCATTAGGTCTGCAAAAACTATCTGCTGGGCATGAAAAGGTTTGGAAGGAAGGGAGATGCCAGAAGTAGCATGGGCAACACACAAAGAGAAAAAATGACACAATTGACAAGCACATGAATAGATGCCTTTAATAGCTGGATGCAACATAGAGCAGCTGTATGCAGCTTGGCATTTCTCTGGACTAATATACTAATTGACCAAAGGATGGAGAAAAAAAGAAAAAAGAAAAAAGAAAAAGAAAGAAGTCACTGGTCTTTAGTTTGGAGGGTTGTGCAATATAGCAATTCTTTTGGTGTATCATCAACACCAATAAATGTTTGTGGAGAGACAGAAAGAAAGAGAACACCATTCCATAGCAGAAATAGCATGCAGGGGGGAATGTTAAAGTTTTATTCATGCTTACATCAGTCAGGTACTCAAAAGACTCAGAGTAGGATGAGTGTGGGGCAAAACACAGATTTTGAGACAACAGGAAGTTGTCACAACACTTCCACTGTTACTGGAAATTGGCATGATTTGCACAGCACTCAAAAGAACTTTAGGGGAAAGTAATGGAACAGAATAGGCAGATGCTCAATTATTTTTTTCATAAACTATTGCTAAATATCATATAAAGAGTCAATATCACAAGTAAGGTACCACAAACAGAAAGAATATCCAGTGAGGTGAATTAATGAAATTTAGGAGTAAATAAGCTCTCTCCCCATTACTATAAGTGTAATTTTACATCACCTTTATATAATTAATAAAAAAAAAAAAAAGCTTTTCCTCAGTTTCAAACCTGTGATTTAAAAGTGTGCAAGTGTTTTTACAGAAACAAATTCAGTCCCACTCATGCCTGTCCATTTGCATAGCATGCAGTTTCAAATGTGATTTATTAGTAAAATACATTCTTTAATGACTTGCCTTGTTTCTTAATGAGTTAATGTGGAAGCAGAGGGAAAAACTCCTCCCTTCCCATCTCCCCCATCTCATGCACTGGGACAATCTTAATGTTAAACCTGCTTTTACTGCACTGTGAGAACAGCTGTCTGAACCATATCAGAATTTTGCATGCATTGTAAACTCAGGGGAAAGAAAAATAAGTTAATTGAAAATGTGCTGCAGTTTGTGCCAGTCTTGTTCATGTCACCCTGAAAGAATTCCCACCCCTGACACACACTGCTTCAAGAGTTTACAGTTTATCTGTGAGACTCAAGGTTTGCATTACATAGAAAGTGCCAGTTTTTTACAAATACATGGAAATCCAAAGTTTCCTACTCTTTTTTGTTGCTGGAATAGGTTTAAAAACCCAGGAAGATGGTTATGAAGTAAAATTTAGATTAAATTAATTAAGATTAGTTTGTCATGTTGCTCAGAAGGGTAGAACCAGGTGACATTACTGAGTACAACAGCAAGAAAAATATTTTTGCTTAACAGTTATTTTTCACTTATTCAAATTAAAACATAAACCAATCAACCAACCAATGATGGCAACAATACTATATTTAAATTCACAAGATGATACAAGTTTTTTGCTAAAGGAATGAGATCTAAGAAGCTGTTCAGACCAAACCTTCTCAGTAGACTATGAGCTCTTCTATATTTATGGTTGATAGAACTTACCAACCTTCATTTTAATGTTCCTCCTAGTCATATTGGAACATAAAAATATTGAAATATAAAAATTACCTATATTAATATTAAATTTTCCTGATGGGTCTCAGAAAGATGTCCAGAAAAATAAAATGAAAAAAAACCCAAAATTGAAAATCAAGTGATTGATTCAGAGGATAAAAGATTTACAATTCCAAAATGGACTAATAATTGTCATTAGCACTTATAGTCTTCCAATAATCAGTAGGAAAAGATTCACTGCTGGAACCACAAAAGATTACAGTATTTTAATGACTACAGAATAATTACCACATGCAAGTACATAACCAAACTTTGCTCATTTACAAATTGGAGAGTAGCAGAGAAAGATGAATGGTGGGCTCACTTCTGCTTATTGAAGGCTTTTTTGTGTCAATGCATCAAAGGCAAAGAAACTAAAGTCCAGTAGATGTAGGTCTCCAGGGAAGACAGCGAGTCAGGGAATTTCTGATGAAAGTTTTTTTTTCGAAGGAATATATGAACCAGTTTAGATGAGAAGACCCTTTCTGGTTCAAAGAGGGAAAGGGGGGGAAAAATAGCTCATTTTCTCTTACCTCTAAATAAGTAAAATCGGTAAAAATTAGAGCACTTAACTGGAACATAGAACATCTCACCCAACTTCATGCCAGAGATCTCTCCTAGCCACTAAGCTGCTAAGAAAGCTTGACCATTTCTTTTGGAAAACAAAATTAAAACAAAGAGAAGAGAAGAAAGGAAGAGACATCTAATAAAACCAACTGAGTGATGGTCACTGTGCTCACTTTAGATGTGAAAAAATAAGTCTGCAGTACACCTAATCAAGATAAAGTCAGCCCCTTAAAGTTCAAGCAAGTACCCTGCTAGCTTAGACAATGACTACCCTGATAAATATAAGAACTGGTCACTAGATTTCCAGGGAAAAGTCTGAGGTTTCCTGAGTGCATGATAATATAATGATAGCAACAAAGTCTTGAGAAGCAGCAGCAGATAGGAGCACCTGAAGACTCACTTTTCATCACTGATTTGCACACCCAGTGTGAGTCATGCTAGGGACAGCACAAGTCTTACAGAACATACTTAAAATTCACATTACAGTGGCAATTTGGCTACAAGCTTCAAGGATGATTTTATGTCAGTTCTGGGTATGGACAAAATTACTTTTGCTGTCATTCTACTTTGTAAGAAGGCACAGAACAATGGCACTGAGGCACAAGGTATGCAGAGCAGCCCTCCACACACACTCCACTGGTTTCCCCAGCTGAGTCCATGCTCCATTAAGAAAATTAAGGAGAAAATCCCCTTATTTCACTGCTCCAGGTGCCAGTTTGCTTTTCTTCCACTCAGTGCAGAATACCAACACATGTAAATCCTTTGAAACATTGCCACTGTGGTTTCTTTCTTCCCAAACAGACTGGGCCAAGCCACTGAGAGCCAATGGCTGACTCTGCACTGGAGTAAATGGAGAGCAGCATCAGAGTGAGAGGAGATGCTCTAAATTTCAAATGGGCTTAGTTGAAGTGAGACCACCATCCTTAACTAGTCTAATTACAGTACAGGGTTTGATTTGGAAAGTACATTTTTAATAAACATATCTTGAGGTGCATTGCATTCTTCTTGAAAAGGCTTCAGAAGTACAATTGCACTTTACAGATATGTGAAAAGAAACAGATATGCCTTGTCTTTGGAATTGTGCAGCCTCCCCCTTCAGTAGTGCTGCCTCCTTGTGGACAAAACCGGTACTGCAGACCCCACTTCCTCAGTAGTGTTGCCCCGTTGTAGGCAAAACCGGAATTGCATCCCCCTCCCCGAGTACTGCTGCCCCCTTGTGGAAAAACCAGTACAACAGCATCCCCCAAACCCCTTTTAGTGCTGCCCCTTGTGGACAAAACCGCTATTACAACCCCCCCCACCAGAAGTGCTGCCCCGTTGTAGACAAAACCATTACTGCATCCCCTTTGCCACAAGAGTGCTGCCACCTTGTGGACAAAACCAGTACTGCAGCCCCCCCACCAGTATTGCTGAGAACAAAACTGAAACTGCAGCCCACACCCCCACCCCCCCAGTAGTGCTGCTTCCTTGTAAACAAAACCTATACTGCAGCCACCTGCACCAGTAGTGCTTCACCCCTGTAGACAAAACAGGTACTGCAACCCACCTCCTCTTTCAGTTGTGCTGACCCGTTGTGGACAAAACCGGTAATGTAGCCCCCCCCTTTCAGTAGTGTTGCCCCTTCTGGACAAAACTGGTACTGCAGCCTCCCTTTCCCCAGTATTGCTGACCCCTTGTGAACAAAACCGGTACTGCACCCCACCCACCACTAGTGCTGCCCCCTTTTGGGCAAATCCGGTTTTGCAGCCCCATCTTCCTCAGTAGTGCTGCTTTTTTGTTGACAAAACTGGTACTTCAGCACCCCCCTTTCAATAGTGCTGCCCCCTTGTAGACAAAACCGGTACTGCCGCCTCCCCCACAGTAGTGCTGCTTCCTCGTGAACAAAACAGGTAATGCAGCACCCCCTTCCCCCATCAGTAGTGCTGCCCCATTGCGGAAAAAGCAGTACTGCTGCCCTCCCCATTTAAGTAGTGCTGTCCCGTTGTGCACCAAACCGGTACTGCGGACACCCCCCTTTCAGTAGTGCTGATGCCTTGTGGACAAAACCGCCGCTGCAGCCCCTCCCCCCTCTTAGTGCTTCTTCCTTGTGGACAAAACCTATACTGCAGCCCCCTACAACAGTAGTGCTGCCCCCTTGTGCACAAAACTGGCACTGCCGCCCTCAGCCCCCAGTAGTGCTGCTTCGTTGTCGACAAAACCAGTACTTCAGCCCCCCCTTTCACTACTGCTGCCCCCTCTTGGACAAAACTGGTACTGAAATCTCTCCACCCCAACCCAGTAGAGCTGCTTCCTCGTGGCCAAAACCGGTACTGCAGCCCCTCGTCCCTCAGTAGTGCTGCACCGTTTTGGTACTTCAGCCCCCCCCCCAACCTTTCAGTAGTGCAACCCCCTTTTTACAAAACATGTACTGCAGCCCCCTCTCCAGTAGTGCTGTTTCCTTGTGGATAAAACCGGTACTGCAGCCCTCCCTCTTCCAGTAGTGCTGCTCCCTTGTGGACCAAACAGGTACTGCAGCTCGCCCCCCCTGTAGTGCTGTCCCCTTGTGGACACAACAGGTACTGCATCCTTCCCCACCAGTAATGCTGTCCCCATGAAAACAAAACCAACACTGCAGCTCTCCTCCCCCACCTGTAGTGCTGCTTTCTTGTGCACAAAACCTATACTGCAGCTCACCCCCCAGTAGAGCTGCTGCCTTGTAGACAAAAATGACATTGCAGCCCCTCCCACCCCTTAGTGCTGCTTCCTTGTGGACAAAACCTATACTGCAGCCCCTGCAGCAGTAGTGCTGCCCCCTTGTGCACAAAGCCGGTACTGCAGCCCTAAGCCCCCAGTAGTGCTGCTCTGTTGTACACAAAACCCGTACTTCAGCCCCCTCTTTCAGCAGTGCTTCACCCCTGTAGATAAAACTGGTACTGCAACCCACCTCCTCTTTCAGTTGTGCTGACCCCTTGTGGACAAAACCGGTAGTTCAGCCCCGCCCCCCCTCATTAGTGCTGCTCTACTGCAGACAAAACCAGTACTGGAGCCTCTCATCCCGCAGTACTGCTGACCCCTTATGGACAAAACCGGTACTGCCGCCCGCCCCTTCAATAGTGCTGCTTCCTTGTGGACAAAACCAGTACTTCACCCCACCCACCACTAGTGCTGCCCCATTTTGGGCAAAAGCGCTACTGCAGCCCTTCCCACACCCCCCCCCCCCCATAGAGCTATCCCCTTGAGGACAAAACAGGTACTGCAGCCCCCCCCTTTTTAGTTGTGCAGACCCTTTGTAAACTAAACCGGTACTGCCCCCCCCCCCCCCTTTCAGTAGTGTCCACCATTTGGTCAGAACCAGTACTGGCGCCCCCAGTTCAGTATTGCTGCTTCCTTGTGTACAAAACTGGTACTGCAGCCTCCCTTCCCTCAGTTGTGCTGACCCCTTGTTTACTAAACAGGTACTGCCGCCCTTCGCTTCAGTACTGCGGCTTCCTTGTAAACAAAACTGGTAATGCACCCCACCCAACACTAGTGCTGCCCCGTTTGGGGCAAAACTGGTACTGCAGTCCCCCCCCCCCCGCCCCCCCCATAGAGCTGTCCCATTGTGGACAAAACTGGTAGTGCAACCCCCCCCCCCTTCAGTATTGCCGCTCCCTTATGGACAAAACCAGTACTACCGCCTCCCCCAAAATAGTGCTGCTTTCTTGTGGACAAAACAAGGAATGCAGCCCCCCCCATCAGTAGTGCTGCCCCCTTGTGCAAAAGACCGGTAGTGCTGCCCTCCCCACAAGTAGTGCTGTCCCCTTGTGCACCAAACCGCTACTGCAGCCCCCCCCATTTCAGTAGCGCTGCTCACTTGTAGACAAAACTGGTGCTGCAGGCCTTCCCCACCAGTGCTTCCCCCTTGTGAACAGAACCAGTACTGCAGCCCCCCTCCCTCAGTAGTGCTGCCCCGTTTTCGACAAAACCGGTACTTCAGCCCCCACCTTTCAGTAGTGCAGACCCCTTTGGACAAAACATGTACTGCAGCCCCCCTTCCCGTATTGTTGCTTCCTTGTGGATAAAACCGGTACTGCAGCCCCCCCATTAGTGCTGCTACCTTGTGGACAAAACCCATACTGGAACCCCCCCCCCCCCCCCCGCCCGAAGTGCTGTGCCCCTGCGGAGAAAAAGACCGGTACTGTAGCCCCCTCTCCCTACTAGTGCTGCCCCCTTGTGGACAAAAACGGTACTGAAGCTCCCAGCACCAGTAGTGCTGACCCCTTGGGAAGAAAACCATTACTGCAGTCCCCTCACCAGCAGTGCTGCCCCATTGTAAACAAAACCGTTACAGCATCCCCTTTGCCCCAGTAGTGCTGCTTCCTTGGAGACAAAACACATACAGCAGCTCACCCACCCCCCAGTAGTGCGGATTTTATTGGAAAAAACAAGTACTGGAGCTCTGCCCCAGTCCCCATCCCAAATCCCAAAATTTCCACCCAAATCCCCACAAAATCCCCCAATTTCTGTTTTCCCCAAAATTCCCATGCCATTTTTCCCAAATTCGCCCCAAATTCCCATTTTTCCCCCAATATCCATTTTTCCCCAAAAAGTCCCATTTTCCCCCGTTTTTTTCCCCCAAATTCCCCCAATTTGCCAAATTCCCTCAATTTCCCAAATTCTGGGGGTTTTTTTCCCAAAATTCCCATTTTCCCTCAATTTTTCCCCCCAAATTCCCATTTTTCCCCAAATTCCCCCAATTTCCCAAATTCCTGGGTTTTTTCCCAAAATTCCCATTTCCCCCCCAAAATTCCCATTTCTCCCCCCCCCCAAATCTCCATTTTCCCCCCAATTTCCCCCAATTTACTGGGGTTTTTTTTTTTTCCAAAAATTCCCATTTGTCCCCCCATTTTCCCCTCCAAATTATCATTTTCTCTCCAAAATTCCCCTTTCTCTCCTCCCAAATTCCCAATTTCCCCCCAAATTCCCATTTTTCCCCCATTTTGCCCCCCAAATTCCTACAATTTTCCATTTTCCTGTTTTTATTTCCCAAAATCCCATTTCCACCTTCCCCCCCCAAATTCCCATTTTTCCCCCCAAATTCCCCCAATTTGCCAAATTCCTGGGACTTGTTTCCAAAATTCCCATTTTTCCCTCAAAATTTCCATGTCCCCCCCAAATCTCTATTTTTCCCCTCCCAAAATCCCAATTTTTACCCTCCAAATCCCATTTTCCCCCAAAGTCCCCCAATTTCCCAAATTCCTGGGTTTTTTCCCACAAATTCCCATTTTTCCCCCCCAAATTCCATTTTTCCCCCAAAATTCCTTCAAATTCCCCCAATTTCCCAAATTCCTGGGGTTTTTTTTACAAAATTCCCATTTTTTCCTTCCAAATTCCCATTTTTCCCCCAAAATTCCCATTCCCCCCAAAATTCCCCCAATTTTCTGGTTTTGTCCAAAATTCCCATTTTCCCCCCATTTTCTCCGCGAAGTTCCCCCAATTTCCCAAATTCCTGGGGCTTTTTTTTCCCAAAAATTCCCATTTTTCCCCCAAAAATTCCCATTTTTCCCCCAAAAGTCCCATTTCTGCCCCCCCTCCAATTCTCCATTTCCCTCCCCAAATCCCCCCATCCCCGTCACTATTATTCCTATTCTCATTTTTGTTCTCACGTTTATTTTTATTTTCTATTTTATTTTTATTTCTATTTTTTCCATTCCCACCTGCACCTTTAGTGCCCCCTGGCGGCCGTGGCGGAGCCGCGCGCGCTGAATCTGCCCCGGGGAAATCCTGGAATTCCAGGAGCTGCTCCCGCCAGCCCGGGCCCAGATCCTCCTCCAGCACAGCCTGGGGATTCCAAAAATATCCAAAATTACCGAAATTCCAAAAAACATCCGGTGAAAATCCAATAAATTATCATAAAATCACATTAAAATCCTATAAAAATCCCATAGAATCCGGGAATTTCTGGAGCTGGTCCCAAATCCTGACCCAATTCCCACTCCAGCACAGCCAGGGGATCCCAAAAATTCCCAAAATTATCAAAATATCCCAGAATTCCAAAAAAAGCCAGGTGAAAATCCCAAAAAGTAACATAAAGTCACATTAAAAATGATAAAATACTATAAAATATCAAAAAATCACATTAAAAACTATAAAAATCCCATAGAATCCTGGAATTCCTGGAGCTGGTCCCAAATCGTGGCTCAGCTTCTCCTCCAGCACAGCCTGGGGATCCCAAAAATTCCCCAAATTATGGAAATTAAAACCCGGCGAAAATCCACTAAATTATCATAAAAACACATTACATCCTATAGAATCCTATAAAAGCCCCATAGAATCCTGGAATTCCAGGAGCTGGTTCCAAATCCTGACACAGGATAAAAACCCCAATCCTCTACACGGGTCTGCCAGCCCGGCATGGGCTCTGTGCTCTGCCGGAGCCAAACCCCAATAAACCCCAATAAACCCCAATAAACCCTATAAACCCAATAAAATCCTATAAAAACCCTATAATCCCCAATCCCCTACCCGGGTCTGCCAGCCCGGCATGGGCTCTGTGCTCTGCCGGAGCCGCACCAGGATCTGCTGCAGCTGTGGGGTCAGAACCGACGAGTCTGTGCGGGATTGTGGGGTTATGGGATTGTGGGATTATGGGATTGTGGGATTGTGGGGTTATGGGATTGTGGGGTTATGGGATTGTGCGGTTATGGGATTGTGGGGTTATGGGGTGATGAGATTACGGGATTGTGGGGTTATGGGATTGTGGGATTGTGGGGTTATGGAATTGTGGGGTTATGGGATTGTGGGGTTATGGGATTGTGGGGTTATGGGGTTATGGGATTGTGGGGTTATGGGAATGTGGGATTGTGGGGTTATGGGGTTATGGGAATGTGGGATTGTGGGGTTATGGGGTTACTGGATTCTGGGATTATGGAGTTTTCGGGATTTGGTGGTTTATGGGGTTATGGGATGTTATTGGTGTATTTTGGGATATTTTGGGGATATTTTTGTGGTGATTTTGGGGTGTTTTTGGGATATTTTTTGGGTGGTTTGGGGGTGATTGTGGGATTGTTTTGGGATATTTTTGGGGTGGTTTTGGTATAAATTTGGGATATTTTGGGGTGTTTGTAGGGTGATTTTGAGAAATTTATTGGGGTGTTTATGGGATATTTTTGTGGTGATTTTGGGTTGTTTATGGGATGTTTTTTGGGTTGTTTATGGGATATTTTGGGGTGATTTTGGGATGCTTTTTGGATTTTTTTTGAGTGTTTTTGGGATATTTTTGTGATATTTTTGTGATATTTTTGGATGGCTTTTGGGTTATTTTGGGGTGTTTTGGAGGTGATTTGGGTGTTTTTGGGGTCCCACCTGCCATGCTCCGCAGCTGTCCCAGTTTGGGATATTTCTGGGATATTTTGGGGTGGTTTTGGGTTATTTTGGGATGTTTTTGGGGTGTTTTGGGGTGTTTTGGGTCCCTCCTGCCATGCTCAGCAGCTGTCCCAGTTTGGGATATTTTGGGGGTGTTTTTGTGATATTTCTGGGATATTTTTGGGTTATTTCTGTGATATTTTTGGTATGGTTTTTGGGTTATTTTGGGATATTTTTGGGTTAATTTTGGGGTGATTTTGGGTGTTTTGGGGTCCCACCTGCCATGATCAGCAGCTATCCCAGTTGGGGATATTTCTGTGGTATTTGTATGATATTTCTGTGATATTTGTGTGATATTTTTGTGATGTTTATGGGATATTTCTGTGATGGTTTTGGGATGGTTTTTGGGTTATTTTGGGATATTTTTGGGTTGATTTTGGGGTGATTTTGGGGTGTTTTCGGGTCCCACCTGCCATGCTCAGCAGCTGTCCCAGTTTCAGCGCCGCCCCCCTGGCCCGGCTCAGCGCGGCACCAAACGCTCGGCAGCGGCTGCTGACAGCAGGGAGGAGCCTGGGGGACAAACTGGGGAGGGGGAGACAAAACTGGGGAGGGGGATCCTGAAAATGGGGAGAGGGAGACAGATTGGGGAGGGGAGACACAAATTGGGGAGGGGGATCCTGAAAATGGGGAGGGGAGACAGATTGGGGAGGGGAGACCCCAAAATTGGGGGGGGGAGAGACCCCAAAATTGGGGAGGGGGGAGACCCTAAATTGGGGAGGGGGAAGGCCCAAATTGGGGGGGGGAGAGATCCCAAAATTGGGGAGGGGGGAGACTCTAAATTAGGGAGACAGACCCCAAATTGGGGGGGGACCGCGAAACTGGGGAGGGGAGAGACCCCAAATTGGGGAGGGGAGAACCAAAAATTGGTGGGGGGGTGGGGATTTGGAGGGGATTTGGGGATCCCCAATTGGGTCTGGGGTCTCAGGGGGATTTTGGGTGTCCCCAGTTGGGTCTGGGGTCTCAGGGGGATTTTGGGTCTGGGGTCTCACACTCACCCTGGCGCTGCTCCTGCCCCCACAGCCACATCTGGGTGGCTCCGGCCATAGCCCCCAGACCCAATTCCAGCGCCAGCCCTGGGGGAGCCAAAACTGACACCAGAGACCCCAGACCCGATTCCAGAAACCTCAGACCAAATTCCAAACAGAGCCCCCAGACCAAATTCCAGAGACTCCAGACCCAATTCCAGAGACCCCAGACCCCATTCCAAACTGGGCAGGTAGGGGACACCAATGGGGGACCCCAAAATCCCAGGTCCCCCATTTCCATTCCCAGTCCCCCCCAGTCCCTCCCAGTCTCCTCCAGTCCTCCCCAGTTCTCCCAGTCCCTCCCAATTCCCTCATTCCCCATTCCCAGTCCCTCCCAGTCCATCCCAGTCTCCCCAGTTCCCATTCCCAGTTCCCCCAGTCCCTCCCATGGCCACTGCCCGGCCCATCCGGCTCACGGGCACCGGCGCTGCCGGCCCCGCCCCCCCGGCCTGGGGAGACCCCAAAATAAACATGGGGAACCCAAAACAGAGAGAACCCCAAAAATACAGAGAACCCCCAAATACAGAGACACCCCAAAAATAGAGACCCCGAAATAAACACAGGGACCTCCAAAACAGCACAGGGACCCCAAAAACAAAGAGAACCCCAAAAACAGAGACCCCAAAACCACAGAACCCAAAAATAGAGACCCTAAAATAAACACCGGGGCCCCACAAACAGAGACCCCAAAACCACAGACCCCAAAAATAGAGACCCCAAAATCAGACACTGGGATGCCCAAAATCACAGAGAACCCCCAAATACAGAGAGACCCCAAAAATAGAGAGAACCCCAAAAACAGAGACCTCAAAAATCAACACAGGGACCCAAAAAATCAGCACGGGGACCTCAAAATAAACACAGGGACCTCAAAAACAGAGAGAACCCCAAAAATCAGCGGGGGGACCCCAAAAACAAAGACCCCAAAATCAGCACAGGGATCCCAAAAATCAGCACAGGGACCCCCAAAACAGCACCTGGGACCCAAAAAGCAGCACAGGGAACCCGAAAATACAGAGAACCCCAAAACCAGAGAGAACACAAAAAAATACAGGGAACCCCAAAAGCAGCACAGGGACCCCAAAATAAACCCTGGGAACCCCAAAAATACAGAGACCCCCCCCCAAAAATAGCGAGAACCCCCCGAAAAATACGGGAAACCCTAAAAACACCCAAAATAACGAACCCCCCAAAAACGAATCCCAAAAATTGAGGGAACCCCCCAAAAATACGAGAACCCAAAAATAACAGGACCGACCCCCCCCAAATATCAGCCTCCCCTCCCCAATACTGGGAACCCCCAAAAAGAGCCGAAACACCCCACCCCAAAAAAATTACCGGGACCCCCCAAATATCGGGACCCCCCCCCAAATATTGGAAGCCCCCAACTCCAGGACCCCCCAAAAGAGCCGGGACCCCCAAATATCGCCCCTCCCCGGAATATCGGGACCCCTCCCAAAAAAAACACCGGGACCCCCCAAATATTGGGAGTTCCCCAAATACCGGAACCCCCTCAAATATCGGGAATCCCCCCCAAAAAATAGCCCCCCTCCCAACACTGGACCCCCCAAAAATACCAGGACCCCCCAAATATTGGGAGTCCCCCAAATACCGGGGACCCCCCAAAACAGTCCGCATTCCCCA
>NW_027636257.1:0-37052 GCF_903797595.1 Erithacus rubecula
CATTTAGAAACTAAAAGAGAACCTCCCAAGCAGTTTGGTCTCCTCAGCCACTCCAGGGATGACAGGGGTTGTCCCCAGCAGAAGCTGGGTGACAAGTGTTTCTCTTCCTGAAGTAGTTATTCCCCCTTGCACATAATCGTAACTCAGAGGTTACAGTTGTTGTATAATTTTGTTTTTGACTACTTTGGGACGCGAAGAGACATGTGGTTTTTGTAGTTAAGTTAGTACCTCCCAAGTAGTGTCTCTTCACCCGCTCCAGGGAAGAGGGATTCACAGTTTTCAGCTGTGCTTTTGTGTAACTTAAGTGTGTCTCCCTGAGAGTGGTTTTAGTCCCTTCATAAAAATGTCTGAAATGATAAAGCTGCATTTTACGCTTACTAGCTAAGTATAATGCCAGACCCTCCCAAGGGGGGGAAGACGGGACACAGTAATTGGTTTAATTTAGAAATGTGATTGATAGGATATATCTTTGCAACATGAACAAAATTCAAACTGAGCAAGAAAAAATAAAACACACTTTGCTCAGTTCTAGGTGCGTGTCTTTCAGCTGCTGTAGAAATCTCGTTTTAACGACGTGAGTGAGGAAAGTGCAGTGATAGACTCCTTGCAAAACCTGGTGGAAGCTTACAGAAACTATTACAGGAGGAAAGAAATCAGGTACAAACTCTGGAAAACCAACTAGCACAGAAACAAATCAGGTAAACTCTGGAAAACCAACTAGACAGAAGACAAATCAGATAGAAACTCTGGAAAACCAACTACAGCAGGAAATAAATCACAATTATTTACTACAACTATCACATGCCTCACAACATGCAGATACACCTAATGAAACAGAAGAAAAGGAAACATATCACATAAAGCACATACACCCACAGGGGGAATTAATACACATACAAAATAGTGGGGGAAATTGCTGCTCTAAAATGAGACCTCTCGTTGAAACGGAATATAAATACCTGAATGACGAGGATTTTGACCCCCACATAACCTCCAAAGAAATATCATACACTGCTACTGAATTGGCTAAATTAAAGAAAGAATACTCACGTCTCCCACAAGAATCTGAGACCGAGTATGTCTTTAGAGTTTCACTTACTGGAGGAGATCAAATTAAATTCAGTGAACAAGAGGCCAGTGGGTACTGGGGGCATGGAGTTTTCTTAACAACTGGAAACGCTCGTGTTGCATGGTCTCTGACATACTGTGCAGCCTACTGGGCTGGGGGACTTAGCCCCCCAGAGAGAGGTGATCCTCTAGCCATAACTGGCACCCCAGACAAACTCCTAGAAAACATTTACAAAGCTGCCTGCTTGCAAATTATACATGAAATAAATTCACTGCTGGCCATAAATCACCTATGCAATTACCTGTAAAGTAAACAATACCCTCTTCCCTCTGGTGCCAAAGTAGAAATCAAACCAGTTAGACAGGACTTGCAAAACTCCCCTGTATGGCCAATCCAAAACCCAAACCTGACACTGCAGCTGTGTACCAATACATACATGATGTATTGATAGGAGGAGAAGAAAAAGAAGTGAGGGATGTGCAACAGAAAATAATTTTCCAACTAGAAAACCCTAACTTGCAAATTGCCTCAGAGAAAATTCAAAAATCTTCTCAGGAAGTGAAGTTTTGGAATACTGGGACTGCCCCCCCCGACAGAGTGGCCCAGAAATCCTCAGTAACAGAAGGAACTGTAAAAAATCTGGCAATAACAGAAACTGAGAACTTGGGCAATAGCGATGACAAACCTGCCTCAATAATTAAAGTAGCCACTGCTTTCTCCCCCAAACAATCTTTGTTCACTAATTCTTTGTTCACTAGTGCTTCTGCTGAGCAAATTATTGCTGGGGGACGGGGTGACTCTTGGCTTGGAGTGCTGATGGTTACTTTGGGGTATTTTCCAGCCTGAAGTGTGGAGTGCCTCCTTTGTTTGCAACTACACTGACTCTTATGCTGTGTTTAAAGGAGGTACAGAGTGGCTTCCTTCTTTGCAGCAAACAGGCTGGGAAGTTAACAGAATTTCTGTCTGCATAGTTCCATCATTTTAACCCCCTGCCTCTTTGTGGCAGATTCTGTTGTGTTTACTTTTCACAGAATAATACCATGGAACGTGAAGATTAATTGCTGAATCCCTCATCGAACCTGTATACAGTTATAGCACAGGACCTTACAGCTGTGTTTTATTCTGTGAAGATTCAAAATCAAAATTGAACTCTTGTACAATTTTCCCAAAAAAATCATGTGTGGGAAAAACAATACAAAATATAAAGGGGAACTCAATGTTAATGTTGTAACACCTACTACCCAACCACTGATTATACTGAGCCTGAAAATTTTTGAAATTGGACCTTGGGTAATTCAGAAAACTGGCCAACAACAAATATTGTTTAATTCGACATGGTCTTTTAAACAAGTCAAATTGCCAATGCAAAACAATGTCTCAGTAATTCAGCCAGCTTGTTCACCTTTTCTAGGCATGGACAAACAACCTGGTTGCAAAAACAAGAGGATCCTTTCAAGAAACAACAAGAGGCATAACCGGTGTTGTGGGAACAGGATTGGGAATTTTACATAGCATTGATTCAGAGGTATTAATGAAAAAATTAGTTGCCACCACCAGAGACCTGACCAAATTGAAAACAACCTCTGCAATCCTCTTTAACAGCCCTGGGGACGCAACAGTGGTTATTATCAAACATTTTACCAAATTGGGGAAAAGGCAATGTAAATGATCGCAAATTGATAATTGATGCTCTTGGTACTGCTCAAAACAACATATCCTTTGCCCTCAGCTGTATCCAGGCACAGCTTTGGATGCAAACAGTTGTTGCCTCAATTATAAGGAAGGGGAAGAAGGCATCTTCCCTACTGAAATCCAAACAATACTTTGGGACACTGCTAATGATTTTGAAAGGAAGTTTCAGTCCTGGTGGAATTTGGTAAACTTTACCTACAACCCCAGCACAAACACAGCCACAGCCTTTGTGTTGACAATACACAACACTTCAGTGCATTTGATACACCCCATCATTGCATTAGGATTGAATCACAATGGAACTATTCTCTATCCTTTCGAGCACAGAGAATGGGCCCGTGAAATTGGTGAGAAATGGCAAACTGTTAATTTGGAATCTTGTGTTGTTCGGGAGCAACTAGGTTTCATTTGTGAAAGCAATGCCATTGTGGCCCAAGACATCTGTTTAGACACAGAGCAAAATATCTGTCATTTTGAAATACACCTCGATGAGACTCCTGCAACAGTGCTGGTGTACATAGGAAATGGATGTGTGTGTGTAAGAACTTCTTGCAACTTAGTGTTTGTAGAAAATGTAACAGTGGATCTAAAAAGAATTTAAATTTTTGTGTTTGTAATTTTACCACGATCATGGGCTCTGACTTTTCCTATACTGTTCCTGTTATGTCTTATCACCTTTGCAATCCAATTTTACACTGAGTCATCAGTTAGTGCCTGCTCCCATCGGGATGAACCTCACTTTGATTAAACAATTGTTGCTTCACCAGGACTTAATTGGGATCTTGGGAAAGATCAAGAAAAATGGACAGAAGACCCTGGTGACAGTTCATCACGATGTGAGAGAAATACATCGGGTTTTAGAAAGGGTAAAAAGGGATGCTGAACTTAGGTGGTGGGATACTCTTTTTGGGTGGTCACCTACTGCTAGTGGCATCCTAAACAAATTGTGTCATCCCATCGTTGTGCTTTTGATTTTGGTTTTGATCGGTTTTGTTTTGTCAGTCATTCTGTACATCCTGAATTGGAGAATGGTAAAACAGCTGACACGATTGGCATCAACAATGGAAGCACATAATTTGATCACTACTCCATCTGCTAAAGATACCCCTAAAGTTATTGACACCAGACAAATTACACGAGCAGTAAAAGTCAGTTGTTTGTTATGATTGGTATAATTACTTTTAGTAATGATAAGCTTTTGATTGAAAATGGTTTTGGGAAATAATTGTTTTAATCATAAAAACATATTATATTGGATACTGCTTTGTTTGAATTTTAATTGTTTGGATGTTATTTAATTGATTTGTTTGTAGACCCCCTCTCTCTCCCAGTCGTTGATTCTCCAGTGCTGAGCGCTGCCGTGCCGGACACGCTGGATCTCCAGGAGGAGCTGGAGCCCAAGGCAGCAAAGTGGCTCCATTGACATTGCCAATGCATTTTTCTCCATTCCTTTGGCAGCAGAGTGCAGGCCTCAGTTTGCTTTCACCTGGAGGGACGTGCAGCACACCTGGAACCGACTGCCCCAGGGGTGGAAACACAGCCCCACCATCTGCCACGGGCTGATCCAGGCTGCACTGGAAAAGGGTAAAGCTCCAAAACACCTGCAATACATCAATAACATCAGTGTGTGGAGGAACAGGGCAATAAAAGCATTTGAGAAAGGAGAGAGGATCATCCAGATTCTGCTGGAAGGAGGTTTCCCCATCGAGAAGAGAAAAGTCAAGGGACCTGCCTGAGAGATCCAGTTCCTGGGAGTAGAGTGGCAAGATGGACAGAGCCAGATCCCCACTGGAATGATCAATGAGATCATCACAGTGTCTCCACCAACCAGCAAGAAGGAAACACAAGCTTTCCTAGGGGCCATAGGTTTGTAGAGAATGCATTCCTGAGTGCAGCCACATTGTGAGCCCTCTCTAGCCTGGTCACCCTAAGAAGAACAATTCCAGCTGTGGCCCTGAACAGTAACAAACCTTCACCCAGACCAAGCAGAAAATCGCTCATGCAGTGCCCTTGGCCCAGTCAGGACGGGACCAGAGGTGAGGAATGTGCTTTACTCTGCAGCCAAGAACAATGGCTTGTCCTGGAGCCTTTAGCAGAAGGTGCCTGGGGACTCGGGGCCGAGCACTAGAATTCTAGAGTCAAAGTTACAGAAAGTCTGAAGCAAACTACACTCACCCAAAAAACCCTCCAAAACCCAACAAAATCTCATCCACCTATAATAAGAAAGTTCAAGCCACCTCAAAAGAAATTATCACAAAAGCACAACTCCTCCTGGCACCCTGATACCCAAGTGGAAGTTTAAAGAAAAGGCTCCTCTACCCACCACGCCACCCACACCACATGGAGCCCATGGATTGCTCTCATCACACAGCACGGCCGGATTAGATACAAAAATCAACCTGAAATTTTAAAAACAGTTAAAACCCACCACAAGATAAAAACTTTACTCTCACTAACAAAAAGGATCAGAAACAAGTAACCCAGGCTAAAAAGTTCCACCATACAATCGACTACCAGCACAAGAAACACGCTGTGCTCTTGTCACTGACAGTTTCTGTCTCATGGTTGAGATGAACCAGAATTGGAAATTGGCCGCAGGGAGCCCCACACGACGAGTCACACAAGCTACTGAAGGAGAAGGTGAATCAAGTGCACTTGCTGAACTCAAAGCCATTCAGCTGGCCCTGGACACTGCTGAAAGAGAGAACTGGCCAAAGCTCTACCTTTATACTGAATCATGAATAGTAACCAATGCTCTGTGGAGTTAGATAGAAAGGTAAAAAAAGGCCAGCTAGCAACATAAAGGAAAAGCAATTGAGGCTGCTGATGAGTGCAAAAACATTGCCACTCAGACAAACTCTCTGTAAAAGTCCATCAGGTAGTCAGGCTAATAAAGAACACTAAAACAAGGAGCAAGTAGATCAAGCTGCAAAAATACAAATGTCACCAATAAATTTAAATTAACAACGTAAGGGAGAGTTGTTCCTAGCTCAATAGGCCCACACTGCCTCAAGCCATCAAGACAAAAATGCCACCTATAATTAGGCACAAAACTGAAAAGCAGATTTAACTATAAATTGCATTTCTCAAGTTATCCATAACTGTAAGACATGTGCTAAAATCAAGCAAGCCAAGCCCATAAAGCCTCTCTAATATGGGGGGAAGTATTCCAAATATAAGTATAAAGAAGGTGAGCAAATGAACTACATCACACTGCCTCAAACCCCCCAAGGCAAGTGCTACGTGAGCACAATTGTAGAAGACACCACTAGATCATTAGAAACCTACCCTGTACCTCACACTACTACTCAAAACACCATCTGAAGCCCAAAAAAGCAAGTCCTATAAAGACACAGCACCCCTGAGAGAATCGTCAGACAACAGGACCCATTTCAAGAACAGCCTTAGAAATACCTCAGCCAAAAACCAGGATATTGAATAAATAGATCATATCCCTTATCACACACCAGCTGCCAGGAAAGTTGAACTGTACAACAGACTCCTTAAAATTACCCTAAAGGCACTTGGAAGGGAAACATCCAAAAATTGAGAAATGAACATAACAGAAGCCACCTAAACAGTCAACACCTGAGAGTCCATCACTCAAGCAAGTCCTGCCCAGTCTGAAGCCTTGCACACAGTGCATGGGGATAAAGTCCCTGTAGTGCACATAAAAGGTATTTTAAGACTGTTTAGATTAGGCCCACCTCAAGCAAAGGCAAACCAATCCGTACAATTGGTTTTGCTCAAAAACCCAGTTACACTTAGTAGGTAATGCAGAAAGATAAAGAAACCCATTGAGTACCACACAAAAACCTAATCTTAAGGAGAACTGTGTGTAAAGTTTCACTGTGGATAAAAATATATAGCAGAGTTGAAAGAAGGTATTAATTAAGGTAGGATGCAGATGGTAATAGAATAAGGAGTAGATCATGTCTTAAGTTGCAATGCAAGATGCAAGCAGAAGTATACATTCTATCACCATCTGCTGAAACGAGGCAGAGCAGGGCTCCTTATCTCTTCCATGACCCATCCATCAAAACTCCTCCCCACAAGGAGTTATACCTTATGGGAGATGCCCCATCCAAGGAGAAAAGCCAAGCATATCCTACCTAAATAAAATCTGAAATTTGAAACATCAGAGCAACATTTCCCAGTAAATTCCCAGAAGAAGACCAGGCCTATCTTCATCACCTCTAGATGTTAAAAAGTAACTACACCCTTCTCCAAAATCATTGCTTCAACAAAACCACTTTCACAAAATCTGTCACTCCAAGAAAACTATAGGTACCATTATTCAGACTGTAACCAACACCCTGAACAACAGGGTTACAGGCTGTATTCTGACCTTGGCAGTGTTTTGGTCTTTATATTAGTATACTTTTATTTTCATTTTCCCAGTGAAAAACTGCTGTTCTAAATCCCATATCTTTGCCAGAGAGCTCCTTAATTTCCAAGTCATATTGATTTAGAGGGAGGGAGTTTACATTTTCCATTTCAAGAGAAGCTCCAGAGCTCCTCAGCAGACACCTGTCTGTCAAACCAAGACAGTGCCCTGCTGCAGCTCCATCCCCATGGCAGGATCTGCGCTGGATGATCCCCAGGGACCCCCGGTGGGCAGAGCCCCCCTGAGCCCTGGTGCTGCTGATCCGTGTTGGGAAGACACCTGGCTGGGGGCTGCACACCCTCCCCGTGGCCTGGATTTTCTTTGCATTTCTCTTTGCCCTTCCCAAACACCCAAAACCAGGGTAAAAATAGAGATGTTAAATAACGACTTGCTTGGGAACATGGGGGGATCTTCCAGGGGATGCGGGGGACGTTCGGTTCCAGGGATTTGAGGAGTCCTGGGAGGGACCTGGGGATTGCTCAGGGCGTTGGGCACCCCAGTTCCAGCGGCTCTGGCTGCGCTGGGAGACCCTGGTGGAAGTTTTAGGGCAGCTGATGAAGGACTGCCTGCCCTGGACCTGTGCTTATGTCCCCCCATCCTACCTTCCACTGTCCCCTGTCCAGGATTCCCCTCTCCCCGCTGTCACTTCCTTGGCCCCAGCCCATTATCGTGTCACTCCACCTTTGTCCTGTGCTCCTCCCAGTTGAGATCCCATTCCCAGTCTCATTCCCATATTCTCGCTCCCTGTCCCTTATTATTATCCCCACTTGCTGTTCCCATATTCCCAGTTCCATATACCCTGTCTTGTTCCCATTCTTGTATTGTCCCAGTCTCATTCCCATATTTCCAATTCCATATTCCCTCTCCTACTCCATATTCCCATTCCCAGTGCTATTCCCATATTCCCTTTGTGTTCCCTGTTCCCATCTCTGCTGCCTTGCCATTCTTAATCCCCAGCCCATATTCTCTCAACTATTACTTTTTCTGTATTCCCAGTCCCTGACCCCATTCCCAGAACACTTCCTGAGGGCTGCCTCTGCCACGGGGGCCTGAGGGCTCCACAGCTCGGGCTGCCTGTGCCACACGAACCCTTTAGCCCTGCTGCTGCCCTTGGCCCTGCTGCAGAGAGTACAATGCTTTGGGCATTGCTCACAGATGCCCAGCTTGCCACAGCAGCCCGTTGCCCTCGCCATTCCCTTCTCACTGCCATTCTCCATTCCCATTGCCTGTTCCCATTCCCGCTCCCTGTCCCCATTCCCGATCCATGTCCCCATTCCCGATCCCTCTCCCCATTCCCATTGCCTGTCTCCATTGCCTGTCCCCATTACTTGTCCCCATTACTTGTCCCCATTTTCGCTCCATGTCCCTATTCCCGCTCCCTGTCCCCTCTCACCGGCCGCCGCCATTTCTCCGTTCCCCTCATGCCTCTCACGTGACCCCGTAAACCCCGCGCGGCTCCTGCCCACCAATCCCAGCACGCGATCACTCCTGGATTTGCATAACCACGCCCTTGGCTCTGGACCCGCCCAGCATCAGCTGCAGCCACCTCTGGGCGCTCTTTGCTCCCAGCTCCCTCCCAGTGCTCCCAGTAAGAGCAGCACTGGCAGGGAAAGCGCTCCCAGTTCTTTCCTGGGGCTCTCAGCATCACTTCCGCTGCTCTCGCTGTCATTCCCAGTGCTCCCAGTATCACTCCCAGCACCGTGCAGGTCGCAGCAGCTTTGTAACCGCCCAGCGCAGAGCACGGCTCCTTTTGGATGTCGGCATCTGCCTGGGCCGGGCTGGGAGCAGAGAAGGAGCAGGAGGAAGAGGAGGAGCAATTTTGCGACCGCACACTTTCCTCATCCACAGCTTCCCCAGGTCCGGCAGCATCGCTCCCCAAAAACCCGCAGGTGAGCGGGGAGGGGGAGCTCGCCCCAAATCCATCATGGGGGGGCTCCGGGAGGGTTTTATTTTGTGGTTCAGGGGATGTTTGGATCTTGCAGGTGCCCCTGGAGGGATCCTGGAGGCTCCCACGTGGCGATGGCCCGGTATCGGCGGGGAGGGGGCGATATCAGCTCTGGGGATCCCCGGCAGAGTCGGGGGGGAAGGCAGGAACCCCGGAGCGGGGAGAGCACAGAGGGGCGATCCCGGAGCCGGGGGACCCCCGGCAGCCTGGAGGGGTGCGGGAGGTTGGTGCTGAGCGGGCTCTGGGCCCCCGAGGCTGAAAGGGGCGCTGACTGCTCCAGCTGCCCTTGGGCAGCACCACCATCAAACCCAACGCGCTCAGCCCTTGTTTTCCCTCCAAACCAGGATTTCCCAAACTTCAGTACCAAGGAGCCTGAGGAGGCCATGAGGAAGAGGTAGAGTTCCTGGAAGCCCCAGGCAGGTGAGGAGGAAGTCAGTGCCCCATTCCCCCTGTGTCCTGCTCCATCTCCCAGCCCAGTATGGCCCTGGCTGCAGCAGAGCCCTGGGGGGATCTCCTTGCCCTTCCCTCTGGCACGGAGGCAAATCCCATCCTGTCCTTGTCCTTCCTCCCCCAGACAAGGAGCTGAGCACGGACAGCAGGGAGGACAAATCCCCGCGGCACAGCCTCGGGCAAGAGGCCGTTTGCAGCGGCTCCACGGCGCAGGAATGCAACGGGGAGGAAAAGCCCCGCAGATCCCGCAGCAGGAGGGTCTGCAAATGCACAGCCCGGGGATCCCAGCAGGAAAGAGCCAGCCCGGGTCGGGGAGGCAGCTGGAGCTCGGAGCTGGGGCTGCGTGAGCAGCTTCATCAAGGGGAAAAGCCTCACAAGTGCTCGCAATGTGGGAAGGGCTTCAGTGTGAAAAGCAACCTCATCCAACACCACAGAATCCACATGTGGGAACAGCCCTATGAGTGTGGGGAGTGTGGGCAGAGATTCAGAGACAGCTCAAACCTGACTGCGCACCAGAAGAGCCACACTGGGGAGACCCCCTACGAGTGTGATAAATGCAGGAAGAGGTTTCAGAGCCATCCCCCTCTCCTCCTGCACTATTGCACTCACATGAATGAGAGGCCTTATGAGTGTCATGACTGCGGGAAGGGCTTCAACCTACACTCTACCCTTGTCAGGCACCTGGGAGAGACCCTACGAGTATCCTGAGTGTGGGAAGAGCTTCTCAAGGGGCTCTACCTTGACCCAACACCAACGGAGTGTCCACTGAGGGAAGCCCTGTGAGTGCCCTGAGTGCAGGAAGAGTTTCATGCGCTGCTCCAGCTCCATCCCCCATGGCAGGATCCGCGCTGGATGATCCCCAGTGACCCCTGGTGAGCAGAGCCACCCTGAGCCCTGGTGCTGCTGATCCGTGTTGGGAAGACACCTGGCTGGGGGCTCCACATCCTCCTGGCTCATGGTGGCCTTGATTTTCTTTGCATTTCTCTTTGTCTTTCCCAAGCATCCAAAGCCAGAATAAAAATAAACATGTTGAACAAAGGTATGGTTGGGGACTTGGAGGCATCTTCGAGAAGATGTGAAGGATGCTGGATTTGAGGAACAGGAAGCTGGTTGCTATTTCAGAATGGAGCAGAGCAGATGTTTATGGGACAGGAGCCCTCTGGTGCTGTCAGGATCCTGCAGCTTGCAAGGTGCTCTGCTCTCCCTCAGTTCCTCTCTGAGAGATGCCAATCCCAGCTCGGCACCTCAGGGCACTCGGGCCCTGCAAGTGGCACTGCCTGTTCATGGGCAGACAACTGATGTCTGCCTGCAAAGGGGCACAGGTTTAGTACTTGCACACTTCATAATATGCAAGCATGTTTTTATTACCTGGGTCATTGAAGTATGTCCTGGTTCAGGGCAAATTTGGGAAGAAACTCCAAAAGGGATCCCCCTAGAAAGTAGATTCAAGCCCCTTCTCCTACTGCTTCAGGAAAAGATTTCATTGGAGAAAAGTGGAAAGACCCCTATTTGTTTAACAAGTATTGACAAGCATAAAAAGGGAAAAATATTGAACAATAAAACCTCTCACTGTTCTGAAGAGATGGCAAATTCAGAAAGTCCTTTTTGTGGGTGTAGCTCGGCTCACTCAGTCTCTTATCAGTCCCTCTGGTGCTGGTATGCAGCGTCCCAGGCCCCAGTGGGTCACAGGTGTGAGCTCCCGGTGTTCTGGGTTTTCAGTCCAGAGCAGGTTTGAATAGTTCCAAGAAAAAGAAAAATCACAGCCCAGGGAACTTCAGTGCCTCAGCTAGCTAAAAAAGTACTGACTAAAAAACAGATGAGAGCTCCCTCTCACTGCCCATCCATGCTGCAGACAACACAGTCAGAAGAAGGAAAGCTGAAGCTCTTATCTATATATTTTGAAAACAACTGCCTCAGACATTCCACCGCTTCTTCTTCTCCCCCCACTTCACTCTCAAATCTAGTTTTAAAGGTGCAAAAGTTATTTCTGGGCTAAATAGATGGATGGAGATACAATTCAACATGATAAAGTCACCCCAGGACAAGATGTAAGCTGAGTTAAATGGTGTTAAGTATTGTTCTTTTCCTAATTTAAGTTTAATATAACTTATAAGCTGAGTTAAATACTCTTAAGTGTTACTCCTCTGTTAAATTGTTATAGTCATCAGTTAAAAGTTAGGTTAAATACTGTTAAGTGCAGTTCTTTTGCTAAATTGTGAAGATCAAAGTATAAGTTAAGGTTAAGGTGTAAGTTAAGTCCTGTTAAGTTTGAACTCTGTTAGGCTTTGAGGCTGCATTGCTTTTATCCTTGCCCTCACTGTCCTTTTGTCACACCCACTTGAGCACACACACACGGACAATTCTCGGTTCATTTCTGATTTGATTGACTGGATTTTGTTTGTTTTTGTTGTTGCATTGTTTCCTTGGTGTGCCTGAAGTGTCCAGTCCAGGGGTAGGGTGACTCTTGCCAAGGAACTTTGTCGTGCTGTAGCTTAACATTAAATCTGGTTTTTGCTGATCCCGTGCTGGGGATTTTTTAAATGCTGTCAGCCCCTGGCTCATAACAGGGTGAAGGAGCCCTGGCCCAGGCTCTGGCCCTGGGACATGGGGATGCTGCCGGGGGGTCCCTGTCCCCCTGTGCCACCCCCAGGGCCCGGCCCCTGTCCCCGTGTCAGACTCTGGGGTCGATCTCATGGAACATCCTCTGGGGGAGGCTGTGGCATGGGGGGCGGGGGGACCTGGGGGGACAGGGGACCCCCCTGTGCACGAGCAGTGTTGGACTGTGAGGGGGGAACGGGGCAGAGTGACCTCCCCAGTGACCTCACACAGCCCTGGGATGTCACACAGCACCCTATGATGTCACACAGCTCTGTGATGTCACACAGAACCTTATGATGTCACACAACACCCTGTGATGTCACACAGCCCCTGTGATGTCACACAGCACCCTATGATGTCCCAAATTCATTGTGATGTCACATAACCCTATGATGTCACAAAGCACCCTATGATGTCACAAATTCATTGTGATGTCACACAACCCTGTGATGTCACACAGCATCCTATGATGTCACACAGCACCCTATGATATCGCAAATTCATTGTGATGTCACACAGCTCTGTGATGTCACACAACTCCTGTGATGTCATACAGCACCCTGTGATGTCACATTGCCCTGTGATGTCATATAGCCCCTGTGATGTCACACAGCCTCTGTGATCTGTGAAGTCACAGTCATTGCTGTGATGTCACACAATCTGCCCTGGGATGTCACACGGCCATTCTGTGATGCCACATCCTGCTCTAGGATGTCACAGCCCCTCTCTGATGTCACATAGCCACCCTGTGATGGCAGAACACACTCACTGATGCCACAGCCTTCTCTGGGACATCACACAGCTGCTCTGTAATGTCACAGCCTGCTGTCTGATATCAGAGCCACCCTCTATGATGGCACAGTCTCCTCTGTGACCTCACTGCCCTCTCTATGGTGTCACACAACCGTCCAGTGCTGTCACAGCCCACTCAGCAATATCACAGCCTGTTCTGTGATGTCACAGCCCAATCTGTGACCTCACACAACCCACTCTCTGCTGTCACACAGCCCCTTTCTGACATCACAGCTGCTCTCTGGCTCCATGACACAGCCACAGAGGTGCTGCTGTGCCACAGCCCCCTCTGGGACATGACACAGCCCCTGCCAGTGCTGAGCACTGTGAGCTCTGCCTGTGCCCTGCTCGTGTACCTGCCATGCCCTGGCAGTGCCCCAGCCCTGCTGGGCTGTCACAGGAGCTGCTCCTGGGCAGAGCTGTCTCTCTGCAGCGCTGCACCTGCCAGGAGCTGCCTCTGTGCTGGAGCCTGGCCCAGCTCAGCAGCACAGGCACAGCACAAGGACTTGAATCACCCTCTCAGAGCTTTGGTGCTGTTTGCATCAGACTGAGTCCCTGAGAGAGTGTGCTCAAAAAACTTCTCAAGAGCTCCAAGTGAGATTGAAGCACTGAAGTTTCTCATATTTAACTAGATCCCAGTGAGGGACAGGACTGAGAAAGTGTCCTCAGGCCCCAGTTAGAGCAGAACACTGGAGGCACTGGTGGCAGGTGGGGACAAAGCAGGGAAAGGTGCCTCTGGTGCTGAGCACAGCTGGATGTGTTTCAGGAATGCAAAGGGCCAAGGCCTGAGCCCCAGCCCCTGGCAAAGGCAGATCCTGTCCCTCCCTCATTGCTCAGGGCTCTTCCCAGGCCACTGGGCCCTGGGGATGTGCAATGCCAAAAGCAGGACCATGGGGCGGCCCTGCCAGGCTGCTGAGCAGGGACAAGGAGGCAATGAGGCCCCAGCACAGCAAGGCTCACTTGTCCCCTGCTGGCCTCAGGCCCAGGGCCAGCAGCCATGGCCCAAGTGCTGCAGCAGTTGGCTCTGGCAGGGCCTTTCAGCTGCTGCCCATCCCTGTGCCCTCTGCAGCCCAGGCTGTGCTACGGTGTCCATGCCCTGCGCCTCTGTCCCTGCAGGCTGTCGTCATCCCCCGGATGCCCCACCTCGCTGCCCCTTCCTTTGCTGACAGCTCTGCATCCTGCCTGCCTCTGCCTGGACACACTAAGCCTTGGGCTGCTCCAGACTCCTTTTGGGGAACGTGTTGCACCACAGCCCTTCTTGAAGAGAGAAATTCCTTTCTCCTTGTGTTCAGTGAGGACTGCCTCAACTGTTCATGGCATCAATCCTTTCTTTCTCTCTCTGTTTTTCACTAAGTCAAAATGATTCACTATCTCTGAAATGGCCCCTCAATCACTCCCAGGGTTCTCCTCTGCTGTCCTCAGTCCCCACTCCACTGAGCACAGAGCTCCTTTGTCCCTATATAGTGGTTATTTACTTGAGGCCTCCAAACCCCACCTCCAGAGATCTCTGGGCCCTCTCCAAGGTGTTTTCAAATGAAGACATCCAGTTCATAGTGTAAGAAAATCACCAGATGAACAAGGCTAGTCAGACCTCTCTCTTCTGGCTACTTTTGTCTGGGAACAACCCTTGAAGAGATACAATTTGGGCTCAGTGTTATAAGGCAGGAGAGAATCAGCTCTGAGGAAGACAAGGGCAGCCAGACTTGGTGGAAATGGAAGCTTTTTGTTTGGGAGCAAGCCCTGCATATTAGGAATTCTGAAGGGGGAATCCCATTTTGGCCATGGATGCTTGAATGAGAAGAGAGGCTCTTTTCCTCTTGAAGGAAATCCCAGAGCCCCAGTGTTTCAGGGGAACATGACAAGACCATGGCTATGGGCATGCCAGGGGCACTTGTACCATTCAGGTGAAGACAACCAGCCCTGTTACCTGTTCTCTTGTTTCCATGGGGCCCAGCAGAATCACAACAGTAGTGTCATATTGGATTCTTGGTTTCATGAGTCCCAGGTGTGTCACACTGGCCTCTTGTTTCCATGGGGCTCCACAGTGTCACAATGGTCCCTTTTTTCCATGAGGCCTTGCAGTGTCTCAGGGGTCTCCTTGGTGTCACAGTATCACAATGGACCCTTGGTTCCATGGGGACTCACAATGTCAGAAGGGTCTCCTTGGTTCCACAGGGTCCTGCAGAGCCTCTTGACTCAACAAGGCCCCCAGATGTCATCATGGTCTCCAGGATTCCATAGGACCTGGCAATGTCACAATGGACCTTTAGTTCCATAGGGTCTGGCACTGTTACATGAATCTTTAGTTCCATGGGGCTCTGTACTGTCACTATGGACTCCTTGGTTCCATGGTGCCACACAGAGACACAATCACACTTGGACCAACAAGACCCTATCTTGTCACAATTGTTCATTGCTTCCATGGGACCTTGCAGTGTCACAATGGACTCCTAAGTTCCCTAGGGCCACAAAGTGTCACAGTGTCCCCTTAGTTCAGTGAGGCCTGTGATGCCTTAAGATTTTTGCCTTTATATTTTTCAAATCCTGTACTGCATTAGTGCATAACTCTGAACTCCATATATAATGCGTTAGTTAACTATCTTCACACTTTGGTCAGACAAAACAATTCCTCTGAAATTCAAGGAAAGCCTACAGCCTCAGACTCTGAAAAGTATAAACAAAATTGGGGGAATAAGGCTTCATTACTTGAAGCTGTAATTGGAGGATTAAGTCCTGATATGTAAATTTACCAAACTTATAATTTCTTAAAAATGTTGTCACCACTATCAATCTCAGGTGTAGCCTTTGGGAGGCTTCTGACTGCCCAAGGTGTATCTATTGAAGGCCTTTAATAAATACCCACTTTATTCTCTTAACCTTGCCTAGCCTCTGTTCTAGGTAGCCCTCTAAGGCATCACCTTTAGTGTCACAATAGTCTCCATGATTCCATAAGGCCCTGCAGTGTCAAAACAGACCATTGATTCCAGGACACCCCACAGAGTCACAGCAGACCATTAGTTCCAGTGTGTCATTATGGTCCCCTTGGCTCCACAAAGCTCTGAAGTGACACAATGACCCTTTGATTTCACAAAGCCTCATACTGTAAAAATGGTCTCCTTGGTTCCATTATGCCCTCATGTGTCAAAATGCACCTTTGGTTCCACAGTGCCCCATAGTCTCACAAATGTCTCCTTGGTTCCACAGTGTCAGAATGGCCCCTTTGTCCCATGGAGCCCCACACTGTCACTGTGGTCCTCTTGATTCCATGAAGCCCTGCCTCATTACAATGGCCGTAATGGCTACAATGGTCTCCAGTGAGATTCTCTACAACTCCCTGAAAAGAGGTTATGGTCAGGTGGGGATTAGTCTCTTCTCCCAGGAAACCACTGACACAATGAGAGGACACAGTCTGAAGATGAGTTTAGGTTTGACATCAGGGAAAAAATTCTTCACTGAAAGAGTGATTGGGTACTGGAAAATTCTGCCCAGGTAGGTTGTGAAGTCACCACCCCCAGTGACATTTTAAAAAAGACTGGACGTGACATTCAAAACCATGGATTCGTTGATGAGGGGATGTTAGGTCTCAGGTTGGACTGGATGGTCTCAAAGATCTTTTCCAACCTCATTCACTCTGGGATTCTGTGTCAAAATTGTCTCCATTGTTCCATGAGGCCCTGCAATGTCACAATGGACCTTTGGTTTCATGAGTCCCTACAGTGTAACAACAGACCCTTGGTTCCATGAGGTTCCTCAGTGACACAATTGCCTCCTTGGATCTACAGTGTCACAAAGGCCGCCCGTGAGCTTTCATACTCTCAGCAATAGTTCTGCAGTGTCACCATGGACCCTTTGTTCCATGCGTTTCTGGAATATAACATGGTCACCTTGTTTGCATGAGGTACAGAAATGTCACAATGGACTCCTTGGATCTTTGAAGCCCTGCAGTGTCACAATGGACTTTTTGGTTCTGTGAGGCCCTGCAGTGTCACAATGCACCCATGATTGCAGGAGGTTCCATAGAGTCACCATGGCCTTTTTGGATGTGCAGTATGACAATGGACCATTGGTTCCATGAGGACTTTCTCTGTCACAAATTACTTTTGGTTCCATGAGGTTTCTCAGTGCCACAATGGTCTCCTTGGATCCGCAGTGTCACAAAAGACCATAACTTCCACATGGCTCCATGCAGTCCAAATAGATTTTGGTTCCATGAGCTCCCACAGTGTCAAAAGACCCCTTTGTTCTTGATGTTCCATAATGGAACACTTGACTCCTTGGTGCTGTGAGGCCCGGCTGTCACCAAATCTAAAAAATACCACAATAACAATATTTAGCACAAATTTGGTGCTAAAGAGGGCATAAGTTTTTTCAGGACTCAGGTCCAATGGGGGATAATGCTTATCCTTATGTGGACATATGCTTCTACAAGTGTGTTTCTTATATTTAGTCACTAAATGTGCATTAAAATTGACCCATTTCCATAAAACCTACTCCAAGTTCCCATGTTCGGACCTTGTTTTCTCTGCCACTGCACCCTTGAGCCATATGTGTTCTTCTTATCTGCCAACCAGCCTTGCTAGGAAAGAAACCCCTGCATGGGGGAACCCATAGAACTAAGGATTCATGTAACAGTGCCAGACCCCATGGAACCAAAGGTCCATTGTGACGTGGCCAGATCTTATGGAATCCTGGAGACCATGATGACATCTGGGGGCCTTGTTGAGTCAAGGGGCTCTGCAGGACCCTGTGGAACCAAGGAGACCCTTCTGAGTCCCAATGGAACCAAGGGTCCATTGTGATACTGTGACACCAAGGAGACCCCTGTGACACTGCAAAGCCTCATGGATAAAAGGGACCATTGTGACACTGTGGAGCCCCATGGAAACAAGAGGCCAGTGTGACACACCTGGGACTCATGAAACCAAGAATCCAATATGACACTACTATTGTGATTCTTCTGGGCCCCATGGAAACAAGAGAACAGGTAACAGGGCTGGTTGTCTTCACCTGAATGGTACAAGTGCCCCTGGCATGCCCATAGCCATGGTCTTGTCATGTTCCCCTGAAACACTGGGGCTCTGGGATTTCCTTCAAGAGGAAAAGAGCCTCTCTTCTCATTCAAGCATCCATAGCCAAAATAGGATTCCCCTTCAGAATTCCTGAAATGCAGGGATTGCTCCCAGACAAAAGCTGCCATTTCCACCAAGTCTGGTTGCCCTTGTCTTCCTCAGAGCTGATTCTCTCCTGCCTTATAACACTGAGCCCAAATTGTATCTCTTCAAGGGTTGTTCCCAAATAAAAGTAGCCAGAAGAGAGAGGTCTGACTAGCCTTGTTCCTCTGGTGATTTTCTTACACTATGAACTGGATGTCTTCATTTGAAAACACCTTGGAGAAGGTGAAGAGATCTCTGGAGGTGGGGTTTGGAGGCCTCAAGCAAATGACCACTATATAAGGACAAAGGAGCTCAGTGCTCAGTGGAGTGGGGACTGAGGACAGCAGAGGAGAACCCTGGGAGGGATTGAAGGGCCATTTCAGAGACAGTGGATCATTTTGTCATAGTGGCAAACAGAGAAAGAAAGGATTGATGCCATGAACAGCTGAGGCAGTCCTCACTGAATACAAGGAGAAAGGAATTTCTCTCTCCAAGAAGGGCTGTGGTGCAACACGTTCCCCAAAAGGAGTCTGGAGCAGCCCAAGGCTTAGTGTGTCCAGGCAGAGGCAGGCAGGATGCAGAGCTCTCAGCAAAGGAAGGGGCCAGCGAGATTGGGCAGCCAGGGGATGAAGACAGCCTGCAGGGACAGAGGCGCAGGGCATGGACACTGTAGGACAGCCTGGGCTGCAGAGGGCACAGGGATGGGCAGCAGCTGAAAGGCCCTGCCAGAGCCAACTGCTGCAGCACTTGGGCCATGGCTGCTGGCCCTGGGCCTGAGGCCAGCAGGGGACAAGTGAGCCTTGCTGTGCTGGGGCCTCATTGCCTCCTTGTCCCTGCTCAGCAGCCTGGCAGGGGCCGCCCCATGGTCCTGCTTTTGGCATTGCACATCCCCAAAACCCAGTGCCCCAGGAAGATCCCTGAGCAATGAGGGAAGGACAGGATCTGCCTTCCCGGGGGCTGGGGTTCAGCCATGGCCCTTTGCATTCCTGAAACACATCCAGGTTTGCTCAGCATCAGAGACACCTTTACTTTTCTTGTTCCTACATGTTACCAGTGCCTCCATTGTTCTGCTCTATCTGGTACCTTGGGGAACTTTCTCAGTCCTGTCTCTCAGTGAGACCCATTAAAAGTTCAAGAAACTTTCAAGTTTCAATTTAATTTTGAGTTCTTGAGAGGATTTTTGAAAAACATTCTCTCAGGGACTGAATCTAATTTAAAAAAGACCAAACTCCTGAGAGAGTCATCAAAGTCATTGTGTTGTGTCTCCTGGCACAGAGGGAGATAATGGCAACCAGGAAAAGCTTCAAAAAGACATTTCTGCTGAGAAGCTGCTTCTCTCCCAGCCCAGCAGGGCTGAGAGCACTGCCTGCAGGCACTGAGGGGACAGGAGCCAGACACAGACAGGCTGAAGGCAATCAGGAATGGGAAGACATTGAGCTGAGATTTCACTTAGGGAAACATCTTCATAGCCCTGGACATGGTGAGTCTGTGGGTGCAGGGCAATGTCCTCTGTGCTCCTGGAGGGACCTCTTGGAGCCAGCACAGCTCACAGCCCGGGGGATGTGTCAGGAGGACTCTCCCAGTTTCTCTGAGGCACAGGAGGAGGAGGAGGATGTGCTGCAGAGTGAGGCTGCCCTGGGCACTGTCAAGAGGGACAGACAGGGCAGGATGGCTCCTGCTGCCAGGGATGGCTGCAGGGGCTGAAGCTGGGGCTGCAGCAAGGGCTGCCCAGGGCTGTCCTGCAGAGCAGCTCCTGCAGCTATGAGGGCTCTTGGCCAGCCCAGGGCATGTGCCACCTGCCAGGGAGATATCTCCGCCTGCCTGGCAGCTCCCCATGGACAGTGGGGAGAAGTTGGAGGTGGAAAGAGCCACCCCCATCAGGGCAGATTTCTCCTGCTGTGGAGATGGTGCTGCATGGCCAGGACTGCTCGCAGCTTTCTCCTCAAGGGAAGGGAAAGGGGCTGCCAGGTGTGTCTGTGTCACTGAGTCTCCTGCACTGTCCCACTGGGCATCAGCAGATCTGCCTCAGATCTTCCTCAGATCTTCCTCACAAAGTGCCTCCTCACCCTCCTCTGCCTACAGACAGCAGCAGCAGCACCTTGGCTTGCAGCATCTCAGTTTATCTGAGCTGCCCTTAAGGCCCTGCTGGCAGGGAGATGCCCCTGGGCAGTACCCTGTGCTGGGAGGAGTGTGCAGGGCAGAGCTGAGCCTCAAGGGCTGGTCTGGGCTCTGGCAGCCCTAGCAGCGACAAGGCTTGGATAGAGGGAAACTTCTCCCAATAGGCACAATTCCAGACAGCAGACAGCCAGATCAAACCTGGATACCCTCCATCTTCAGGTGCCTAGGGAAAGAGAGAAGTGTTCAGAGAAGTTGACTTTGAAACCAGACATTTTACGGAGTCCTCTTTATTTTTGCAGAAAATTTTAAGTGCAGTCACCCTGAAATAGAGAGAGGTGTAATCACCAAGTGCCAGCTGTGTGGATCCCGCAGGTGTGACTGCTCTGGGAGTGGGAGTCCTTTTTTCCCTCTGGGCTCCCCAGTGTTCAGGCTGAGAGCAATGCTGAAAGAGGATTTCTGTCCCTTCAACGAAGGAGGCAATACATTATCAGTAAAACCCACAGCTTAAAAATTTAAAAAAAAAAGTGATATTTTCCAAAGAAAGAGATGAATTTTTGAGTAAATTACTGAGAAAAAAAGCATAGGATTGACTAACGGAAATCTGACCCAGTGTATCAATATTTTCTTTCAACAGTCCACAATGTCCAGATTGAAGAAATGTCCAACAGCAGCTCCATCAGCCACTTCCTCCTGCTGCCATTGGCAGACATGCGACAGCTGCAGCTCCTGCACTTCTGCCTCTTCCTGGGCATCTCCCTGGCTGCCCTCCTGGCCAACAGCGTCATCATCAGCACCGTAGCCTGCGGCCACCACCTGCACACCCCCATGTTCTTCTTCCTGCTTAACCTGGCCCTCACTGACCTGGGCTCCATCTGCACCACTGTCCCCAAAGCCATGCACAATTCCCTCTGGGACACCAGGAACATCTCCTACTCTGGTTGTGCTGCACAAGTATTCTTCTTTTTTTTCTTTATGTCAACAGAGTATTTTCTCCTGACCATCATGAGCTACGACCGCTACGTGTCCATCTGCAAACCCCTGCACTACGGGACCCTCCTGGGCAGCAGAGCTTGTGCCCACATGGCAGCAGCTGCCTGGGCCAGTGCCTTTCTCTATTCACTGCTGCACACAGCCAATACATTTTCCCTGCCCCTGTGCCAGGGCAATGCATTGGGGGGGTTCTTCTGTGAAATTCCAGAGATCCTGAAGCTCTCCTGCTCCAAATCCTATCTCAGGGAACTTGGGCTTTTTGCAGTTAGTGTTTGTTTAGCTTTTGCCTGTTTTGTGTTCATTGTTTTCTCCTATGTGCAGATTTTCAGGGCTGTGCTGAGGATTCCTTCTGAGCAGGGACGGCACAAAGCCTTTTCCACCTGCCTCCCTCACCTGGCTGTGGTCTCCCTGCTTCTCAGCACTGGCACATTTTCCTGCCTTAAGCCACCCTCCATCTCCTCCCCAACTCTAGATCTGCTACTGTCATATCTGTACTCAGTTGTTCCTCCAGCCCTGAACCCCCTCATCTACAGCCTGAGGAACCAGGAGCTCAAGGATGGCTTGAGGAAAATCATCATGAATGCTTCTCAGAAAAAATAAACTCTCATTCTCCTTTATCACTATTATAATAATACTCATTAATGCCCACTCTATGTACTGTGGTTTTGGTTTGTAGTTTTTTTTTTTCTCTGTGTCCAAGTTTAGGACAAATTTGGGGAAAAAGAGCTCCAAAGGGCCCCCCCCTCCCTTTTTCTTTTTCACAATTCCTTCCTTCACTGAGCTCAGAAAGAATTGTTCTTCATGTGAAAATGGAAAAAACTTTTTTATTAACAAAAATACAAAAGAAACACTCCCCAACCCAAACCCAGATGAGACGAACCTAGCTGGTCCTTGCTGGGGAGAGCGGCAGAGCCTCCCAAGCCGACCTCCAGCAGCGGCCCCCGAAGTCCAGATCCTCGTCCTCCAGAGTCGGTGCAAATCCCTGGAGCAGGGAGAAGGGAGAGAGGGGGAGGGGCAGCCGGGAGCAGGCCAAAGAAAGCCCAAGACAAGCCAAAGCGCGCCCAAGACAAGCAAAAGCAAACCCAAGACAAGCCAAAACAGGGGCACAGACAAAGCAGCTGGGGGAAAGGGGAAAAAAAATGGCCAAAGCAGCCAGGGGAGGGGGTTACAGCTGAGCAGACGGCCAGAGCAAGACACAGCCCAAAACCGAAGCGCAGCAGGAGACAGAGAGCCGGAAAACACCAGCCTAGATATAACAGTCCGAGGGAGGGACCGGCAGCTGCACGGGTGAAGCAAGGAGAGGAGCCAGTCCAAACATCAGCCCATAACACTCTAGCACAGGTATGACATATTTTAGAATTTTTTAACAAGAAAATACTTATCTTTACCATTTTTAATTCAGTATTTGCATTTCTAGTGTGAACCATAGACTATATAATCCTGGAGTTGTACCACATATGTGCTTACACAAAATAAAGAACTTGGTGTTGCTGTGTTTGCCTGACATATTTCCTCCTTGGCTTCTCTGCAGGGTTGGTGCCTTTGTTCAGAGCTGGGGTGAAAAAGGAACCCCAGTGCTCCTCACTGCCAGGCACCCCCAAGGCTTCTGCTCCATAACCTCCCCCTCCTTCACTTCCACACTCCCCTTCAAAGCCCCTGTGTTGGTTTAAGTCCTCAGGGCTCATTTAGCTCAGTCTCAGTCCTGCTGTGTGACTGTCCAGGGACTGCAGGCAGGGACAGGCTGTGGGCACTGCTGGGACAGAGCTGGACTCTGCAACATCATTTCCTTCATGCAAAGGCATCTCCCCAGTGCAGGGCCTGAAAGCTTCAATCTCCTTCCCCGTTTGCACTCAAGGATGTTCCCAACACAGTGCCCTGGAGAGGAGAACAGCAGTGACAGCCAAAATGTGGCATTGTTCAGGGTGGGGCTGTCCCAGCAGTGGCCCTTGCAAAGCCAGAGCTGCTTCCAGCAGTGCCTCTCACACCAGGGCACAGAGGTTGTTCTTCCCTGCCTGGAGGGACATCAAGTGACCAGGTCAGGAGTCTGTGTTTGCAGTGCAAGGACATTCCACAGCCCTGAACATCTTATGTGCATGTGAGGGGACTTAAACCCAGTGAGCACAAACACCTGCAGATGTTTCTGGAGTTTCCAGAGTCTAACATCCCCTGGGAACCCCTGGATGCAGGGCTGGGATGAGCTCCTGTGCTCAGAGCTCCCCGTGTCCATCCCTCTGGCCGTGGAGCACCTCAGGCAGGGGCAGGGCAGGGTGACACCTGCAGGGCTAAAGTCCCTGCCAGGCTCTGGCTGTGGCACCAGAGCCCAGGGAGCCCCTGTCCCTGCCGCAATGAACTGTCTGTGTGTGTGTGCCAGGGAAGGACTCGTGTCCCTGGACACCCCTGGGGCTGTGAGCAGGGCAAGAGCCCAGATCAGGGGATGGCACCTGACAGAGCCCTGACATTTCTGGGGGTGCCCATAAGAGCAGAGTTGGGCAAGGTGGCTGTGGCTAAACCCATCTGGGCATCCAGTGACAACAGAGTGTCTCTGTCCCTGTCCCTCCTTACTCAGAAAACAGGAGAAAATAAGGTGAACAGTTGTGGGTCACTATAAAGAGAGATTAATGTCAGGGGGAATACAAAGCAAGGGCCAAATGCAGAAGAAAGGAAAACCACAGAGAGACAAGAATTCAGCACAAGAATTCAACACGTCATAGTTGCTTTAGAAGACAAGTGTATTAATACAGAAAATACAGTGGTCCTCTTGTCCCCTCATGTCCCTGCTGATCAGGACATCCCATGGAATGGAAGATCACTTGGGTCAGTCTATCCCAGCTTTCCCGTCCCTGTGTCCCCAGGAACACTTGCCCCCCCGCCCAGGCCATTGCTTTAGGGGTTGCAGAGATGCCTCATGTGGGGCCAGCCCTGCTCAGGAGCAGTCAAACCTTGGTTTGGGACCAAACCCACTCCAGCCACAGGAGCCAAGCACAGCAGGACAGGAGCTGCTCTGGGCAAAGGGAACTCCATCCCAGCCACACCCAGGCCAAGAGGGCTCACAGGGCTCTTGCCACCTTTGTGTTATTCCACAATTCAATGAATCTATTCCTTGGAGAGCTCTTTGAAGACAGAATTGACAGATAGGCAGAGAAGAGCTATAAAATGCACCAATACAAAGACAGCAGCTCCTGTGAGGAATGAATGCTCCCAGGGCAGTGCTGTGGCAGGAGAAGCACCAAGGAGGAGGAGGATGAGCTCAGTGCATGTGTTTGTGTCCCAAGGCACAGAGGGTGAGGGTGGCAGAGGTCAGGGCACGGCTGGCAGTGGCAGGGCAGAGCCAGGGGCAGTGGGATGGGAGTGTGCAGCCTGCAGGGACACAGCAGCAGCTGTGGGACAGCACAGGACAAGCTGTGCTGGACATGGCCAAGGGCCCTGGCAGGGCTGGCAGTGCCCAGGAGAAGACAAGTTTTGGTGCCCTGGAGCACAGCAGGGTCTGTGCCACCAAGGGCTGTGAGGAGACACCTTGTCCTGAACCTAGAAGTTGTATCAGTTGCAACAATTCCATTAGGTTCAGTGTCACAATGCTCTCCTTGGATCCATGAGGCCCCACAGTGTCACAATGGTCCCTTGGCTCCATTTGTCCCACAGTGTTACATGAATCCTTAGTTCCATGGTGCTGTGAACTGTCACAATGGTCTCCTTGGTTCCATGGTGACACAGTTGCCACAATTTCCTTAGTACCTCAACTGTTCCTTGGTCCCACGAGGCCTCACAGTGTCACAATGGTCCCTTGTTGCCATGGCACTGTGTAATGTCACAGTGGTCTCCATGATTCCATACTGCCCTGCAGTGTCACAATGCACCATTGGTCAATGAGGCTCCAGTGTCACCATGGCCACTTGGTTCCATGGACCCTCACTGTGTCAGTGTGGTCCCCTTGGTCCACAAGGCTCTGAAGTTCCACAGTGGCTCTTTGGTTCCATTAGGTTTGGCACAGTCACAATTCACTCCTTGGTTCCACGAGGCCCTGTGGATTCACAGTGCCCATGATTCCATGAGTTTCCATGGAGCCACCACAGTGTTTTTGGATCTGCTGTATCTCAATGATCTCCTTGGTACCATCCTGCCCCAATGTCTCAGTGGCTTTTTGGTTCCAAGAGTTTCCACAGTGCCACACTGGTCTTTTTAGTGCCATGAGGATACAAAAATTCCACATAAACATTGAGCAACACCTGATTAACACACCTAAGAACATCTGTCTGCATTCAAATTAGGGGTTAACGGTGAGAATGGCCCCAGCAACTTCCATCTGCAAGAGAGACACAGGGAAAGGACAGGGACAGAGACTTCAGCTGAAATTCACAGAATCACAGAATCACTAGGTTGGAAGAGAACTTCAAGATCAAGTCCAGCCCCTGCCTAACACCTCCATATGGCACCAATTGCCACACCTAGTCTTTTTTTAAACATACAGGTATGGTGTCTCCATCAAACCCTGGAGAGATCGTTCCAGAATTTTACCGCATTTCCTGTAAAAATATTTTTCCTAATATCCAACCTGTATTTCCCTTGGTGAAGCTTAAGACTGTGTCCCCTCATTCTGCCAGTGGCTGCCGGGTGAAAGAGACGAATCCCCACCTGACTAAAACCACGGTTCAGGAGGTTGTAGAGAGTGATAAGGTAACATCTGAGTCTACTTTTCTCCAGGATAAACAACCCCAGCTCCTTCAGCCACTCCTCAGAGCACTTGTGTACCAGACCCCTCACCAGCCTTGTTGCCCTTGTCTGGACACGCTCCAGCCCGTCCATGTCCGTCCAAAATTGGGGGGCCCAGAACTGGAGAGAGCACTCAAGGTGCATCCCAACCAGTGCTCAGCACAGGGGAAGAATCATTGCCCTGGTCCAGCTGGCCACACCATTCCAGATCCAGGCCAGGAACCTTTGACCTTCTTGTCCCCCTGGGCACACTGCTGGCTCATGTCCAGCCTGCTGTCCATCCGCGTCCCCAGCTCCCTTTCTGCCTTGTCACTGTCCAGCCAGTCCAGCCTGGAGCACTGCAGGGGTTGTTGTGGCCAAAGCGCAGGACCCAGCACTTGTTAAAACTCAAACTGATGGACTTAATCCCTGGATCCAGCCTGTCCAGGTCCCTCTGCAGAGCTTCCTAACCTCCACAACACTCACACCCAGCTTGGTGTCATCTGCACATTTCCTGATGGTGCACACAATGCCTTCATCCAGATCATCAATGCAGATATTGAAATCCACGCTGGCTGGCTCTGATCCCTCATCCATCCTGCAGGTGCCCTGTGATGGCACTCAAGATGATCTGCTCCATCACCTTGCTGGGCACTGAGGTCAGGCTGACAGGCCTGGAGTTCCCCAGATCCTCCTTCCAGCCCTTCTTGGGGATGGGCTTACATTGACACCTCCAGTCCTCTGGGACCTCCCTGGTGAGCCAGGACTGATGATAAATGAAGGAGAGCAGCTTGGGAACCTCATCCAGCAGTTCCATCATCCCCCTAATATGGATCCCATCTGGTTGTAGAGACACCTGTGAGCATCTGAGTGGCTCAGGTCCCCTGTTACTTCTCCCTGGATTACAGGAGTCTGTTCTGCTCCCTGTCCCCATCGACCAGCTCAGGAGAGCACTTGTCCTGAGGACAAAATGTCTTACACTTGAAAACTTAGGCCAAGAAGGGTTAAGTACCTCAGCCTTTTCCCTATCTTTGGTAAGCATATCCTCCCCCCTCCCTCCCCCGCCCCAGTAAGGAATAGAGGTTCTCCTTTTCCCTCCTTTTGTCATTAATGTATTAATAAAAAAATATTGTTATCCTACACAGAACTGCCTGCTTAAGTCCTAATTGAGCTTTCACCTCATTTTCTTTCTTCATGACCTGATAACATCCTTAAACACTTCCTGAGTTGCTTTCCCCTTTGTCTAAAGTTGATGTACCCTGTTTTTTTCCTGAGTTTCTGAAAAAAGCTCCATGTCCAGCCAGGCCAGTTGTTTTCCTCACTGGCTCATCTTCTGGGACACTGGTACAGGCTGCTCCTGATTGTTCAAGTTCTGTTTCTTTGAGAATATCCATCCTTTTTGGAATCCTTTGTTTTAAGGACTGTTTGCCTCAGAAAACAATCAGTACCTGATTTGTACACTCCAAATCTGCATCCTGAATAGGTTGAAGTCTGCTCTCTGTAACTCCGGTGTTAGAAATTCTGTTGATGTCCCGCCTTCTTTCACAGGATGTTTAAAAACTTAATTATTTCATGATAACTGTACCCCAATAACCTCTGATCACCGCATCTCCCACCAGCCCTTCTCTGTTTGTGAACAACAGGCGACAGAGCTTTCCTAAGGAGTGGAAAGAGAAGGAAACCTCCCCAAGGTGCAGCCTGGAAGGTTCAGCCTGGAGGTGAGGAAGCAGCACAGTCCCTGCCAGGGCAGAATGTTGGTGGCCCAGGTGTCCCAGCTGAGGCTGGGCCATGCCATGGCTCTGTGTGCCAGGAGCCGGCAGCGCTGGGTGCAGGGAGCCCAGGGAGGACACAGCAATGCTGGGCTGAGAAATGCTGGGGGCACAGCGAGATGGGCGTGTGCAGCCGGCCAGGGCAGAGGAGCAGCACGCACAGGGGCACAGGCTGCAGGAGAGATGGCCCAGGGCTGGGCAGGGCTGGCAGGGCCAGAGGCATCCAGGCCTTTGTGCCCGGGGCTGGGCAGCACCTCTGGAGCCCCACAGGAGGAACTTTTCCTGCAGTGTCTGCACTTTGCTGCTGCCTCAGCCCTCCCTGAGCAGGATGGCAGGGCTTGCAGGGTGATGCCATTTGTCCTTGCTGCCCCTCCCATCCCAGTGCCCCAGGAACAGCCCCGAGCCACTCGTGAGGGACAGGCCCTGCTGGGCCAGACCTGGGCTCAGCCCTTGGCTTTTCTGCTGCCTCCAACCAGCCCAGACCTTGCTCAGCATTGCAGTTCCTGCTCACAGCCTTGGGCTCCTGCAATGCTGCCCTCAAGGATCTGCTTTCACCAGTCCCTGGGGAGCCTTTGGCAGTCTCTACCCTTAGTGGGGCCAGTGGTGCTCCAAGGGACTTGGAGTTTTGCTTCTGCCTCCTTGAGCAGATTCTCCAACCTTCTCTCAGCGCCTGTGGCTCGTGGACTCAGCCCCAAATCTGCCCTCTTATAAATATGATTCCTGCTAATTAAATTGTAATTATATTAGCAAAATTTTTGCTTTGTAGCAATGGAAAAATTGTACTTAATTGTTCCAATGCATAAAAGATAATGGAAGGTTAATCAAAGCAGATGTTATCATTCTCCAGTTGTTTGGTGGGAGTAGAGGTAGTAAGGGTATAGGTCTAAAAACAGCATCTAGAAATAAAACTTTTGACCTTGATTTGAGCCAAATTGGGATGATTCCAAGCATTAGACACTTGGCTTGTTATGGGAACATTGGCTTAATTATATAACTCTAAGCTCAGTACGCCTGCTCTATCTGAGAGGTCAACTAGTGAACACTGAGGAAGACCCAGAGCCTTAATCAGAAACAATATCCCCAAAGGAGGAGAGACCCTCGATCATTGTTGAAGCATGAGCAACACAACATAGTGACGGAGATTTTAGGAATAGAAATGAGGAGGAGCTTTCCAGAATATTCTGTATAAATATGTATTAGTAAACTATATAAGTGAGATTTTAGCTTGATTCAGTTGGCATGGTCTGAGAGGAATGGCCATCCCTGTACCCCTGGTTGGTTTTGCTTATGCTTTATTTGAACCAAACCTCAATTACACTTAAATACTCACTGCCAAATTTTGTATTTATTTAAATATACATAACTAATATACTTTGATTGTATTCATTTATATACAATTACTGCTATTATTAATGAATTACTGCTAAATTTATATTTGGTGTTTGATTAACTGAACAATTGAAGACTCCATTCATAACAATTTTGGGGATCATTAAAATACAGAAAGATTCCAGGAGCTCTTTGTATTTCTTCAATTGTCTTCAAGTCCCAAGGGCTTGTGCAGACGCTTGGAGACATTTTGGAGTTTTCCTAAGAAGGAAGATTTGAAAGTGCATCATGACTTTACTCAAGGGAATGTTTTTCAATTTTTCTGTTCAGAGGCAAAGTGATAGAAGCATTTCCCAAGTGACCTTGATGCACAATGTCTCCTTAGGAGGTCTGGGCACATTGAAGAATGAGCCCCTTTGCAGGCTGACTCTGTTTGGACAACCTGCTCCTCACCCCCATCATCACCATATCATGATGTCTCCCACCTGGTGCCAACAACCCAAAATATAAAAATCATCATTAATTTCTCTTTGTAATAAAAATGTTATTTAATTTTAAAATTAAAATTAATTTTCCTTATTTGTAATATTGTTATTCTATTTTTTAGACCAAATTTTTATATTTGTAATAAAAATATTTTATTAGCAACCAAAAAAATTATTGGTCATTGCTTTTATGCAATACAATTTCCTTAATTAATTAAGCTCTATTGGTTATTTATTTCTCCCTTTTTAGGATAATTCATAATGTTTGAGTTATTTTTTTTATCTTTTTTATATCTTTTTTTTTTCAGACAGGTTCAGGGTGGGCACTTTGGGGTCCAGGGAGACATTTCTGGGGCACATTCGGGGCAGTTTTGGGTCTGGGGGAAGAATTTTGAGGGACAGGAGGACACTTGGGGGAATTGAATGGGCACTAAAAAAGAACTTAGGGATCCTGATGGAAAGTCTGTGCTTTGAAGTGGCTCATGGGGGTCTGTAAGGGGGTTCTCCGGGGCGCAGGGGATGATGGGAGTTGTAGGAGTAGGTATAATACAGTTTAATGGGGCTGCAGTGCATCATGGTTATTCCAGGCCCAGCTGCAATGTCTCTTGGAGGAGCGCGGGGCATGATGGGTGATGAAGTCATTGCTTGAATAGCATTCTATGGCACCACAAAGCATGATGGGAGCTGTAGTCCCGGAAGTGATTCTAGTGGAGTGTTTACGAGCTCTGAGAGGGCACTTGGGGGACACTTTTGCCTCTGAATGGCAACTTCAAGTCCTCAGGGAGGAATGTTTACAGTTCAGGAGCACTTGGGGGGAGCTTGGAGAGCTCTAACCAGGCTCTTTAGGGCACGGGGCACAGCAGGAGTTTTAGGCACGGGACTGTGTTATAAGGTGCTCTGAGCTCACGGGGGATAGCAGGAGATGAATTCCCAGAAGTGGCTGTAATGGGCATCTGTGGGCTTGGGAGCATTCAGGGGATTCTGGGACGTTTTGGGGGTACCCGAATGGGCACTGAGGGGACACTTAGGGATCCTTGGAGTTTCTGGAGGACATCTATTGGACATACAGGTGGGGATACCGGGGTTCTGTGGAGCGTGGGGCATGATGGGTATTGTAGTCCCAGCTCCAATGGGGCTCTATGGGGCTGCAAGGCATGCTGGGAGTTAGAGGCAGAAAGGAAAAATGGCGCCGACTCCAGGCACCACCCCTGAGGCCCCGGTCCCCGGCCTGAACCTCCTTGGTGGCACCTTGGGCTGACACATACCTCAGGAGGGTGTCTGTTTTCACAGGGGAAAATAAGGTGTTTTAGATTGCTTCAAAAGTAAAACAAAGGGGAGAAAACCATGTTTGCTTGAGTGGAGGCAGTTCTCCAAGCACAGCAGGTCCCAGGTGAGTGAGGACAGACAGGATGGGGTTGGGGAATGTGGAGCAAGGTTGCCCACACAGGCTCAGACCTCAAGGCACAGCTTCTCTGAGCAGGCCAGACATCCTGAGGAGAAACTCTGGATCAATATCAACCACAGAATGCTGCAATCACCTCTGCTTAAAGAGAACAGTAATAAAATCCATCCTTTAAAATAGGAATGGATATTTTTAAGACATACTTTGAAGTTTTTTTCCATAACTATTATAGGAAATATTCCTAATGAACTACACCAGACCAGAGGGAAATCAAGGCAGAGCCATGGCTTGTTAGGAAACCTCTCAAGAACTCCAAGTGAGAATCAAACTCCAAAGTCCCTTAAAGTTTTAATGGGTCCCGGTGAGGGACACAACTGGGAAAGTGTCCCCAAGCCTCAATCAGAGCAGAGAACTGGAGGCAGAGATGACAGGTGGGGACAAAGAGAAGCCAAGTCTTGGTGTCCTGGGGCACAGCAGGGTCTGTGCCACCAAGGGCTCTGAGGAGACACCTTGTCCTGAGCCACTGGGGCCTCCTGGCACAGCCCCAGCAAGGCTGGGCACTGTCACCCCTTGTCCTGCCCTCAGCATCCCCCCACATCCCAGTGGCCTCAGGGATCTGCTGGGACCAGTCCCTAGGGAGCCTTGGTCAGGAATGGCCCTGGGGGCTCCTTCATGCTCCCAGGGACTGCAGGTTTTTCAAAGGGCTTTGGGTTTTGCTTTTGCCTTGGAGTCTCTGAGAAATTTGCGCAAACATGGCCTTTAGTTACCTTCTTTAATTAGTCTATTGAGAGACTTTGTCAGCAACAACATTCAATAGAGCTCAATGCATCTAGGTGCTTCAGTTTTCAAAGTTTCTTTACTTTTTCCTTTCTACACTGACTTTCTGAGAACTGACAACACTCAGACAAAGAGGGGGGTTTCAATTTTTTTTAAGCAATCCAAAATTTTTTAAGGTTCCCCACTGCATACAGGACAAGGTGCCACCAAGGAAATTCCTCATCCCCAAGGCAGAGCCTGCAAAGCAATGTTTGACACCTTTAACTCCTTGGTTCCCTGAGGCCTTTGCAGTGTCAGAAAGGCTCCTTGGTTCCATGAGGTTCTGGGCTGTCACACTGGAGATTTGGGGTCCATGGGGCCCCACGGTCTCAATGCTCTTTTTGGTTCCATGAGGCCTTGATCTGTCACAATGGACCCTGGTTCCATGAGGTCCATTGGTGTCACCATGGTCTCCTTAGGTTCCATGAGCCATCCCAATGTCAAACACACCCTTGGTTCCAGCAGGACTTCCCCTATGGCTCAGCAGAGCTCATCTCTTCTGTCCATCAGCTGGGCCATCACTCAGGGCATCTTCCCCCTCTCAGGAATTGCTGAGATAACCCAGGCTGGACATCAGTCTTGTCCTGAATTCTCTTTGGTGCCAGGCAGGTGGAATTCCCAGCTGACCATGAGCATCTTGCTCTGAGAGCAGCTGAAGGGAGATAAACCTTGAATTCCTGAGTGACACACACTTCACTTTACAAACAATAAAAGCCACACAAAATTTTTACAAAGCAGAAGTCTTCTGCATAGTCCCTGCAAACGGGCAGGGCTTCTCTCCTAGTTCTGGATGCATCTTCGTGGTTTCTTTTCTGGAAGCTGAGTGAAAGGGCTCCATGTGCACTCCCTCATCAATTTGGTGCTAAGTTACATTGACTCCTGATCTCTGCTATTTCTTCACTAGCTGTAATAAAGGTAAGTTTAATGTGCACTGTGTTTGTATCTACCTGCACTTCTTTTGTTTATCCTGTACAGTAAGTAGTCAATTTAAAGATTCTTGTCTGTTTATGTTGAATCCATTCAGTAAATAATTCATTTTAGAATAGACCTAATCCACCATGGTAAAGAACTTGTGCGAAAGAGCAATTTGGGCAGCAGGCTACCTGAAACAGAGCTACTGCCAGAAACCTGAGCATAGGGCAGGACTTGTCTAAGCTTTCATTCCATTTGTAACGTATTTCATTTAAGAACAAAATGAGAGAAGATCTTTTCTTTTCCACATTTATTCCTTTCCTGTTTATACACTGATATCAGCAATCTCCAGTTGACATTGATCCCCAGCACCTCCTAATGCAGTCTGAATAGATATGAAAATCAAGACACTTTATGGCTGACCATCAATCACACTTTGTACTTACCCCCACCCCACCATTTCCCTTATCCAACCCCTGACACTCAGAGCAGCCTTGTGCAAATCTGAACTTCCTCCACTCCAGTCTGTGCCTGCAGCTTTCAGCTCCATGGCACCAACTCCCACCTGCTTTCCTTGGAGAATGAACTGCTCAAGACACAGAAGAATGTTCATTTATTGTGAGCAAACAAACCAAGGGAAGGCACAGCTCCATAAAAAACAAAAAATCATTCCTCTACTGAATATTACATCCCCTTTCCACAGCAGACAGTCTCAGAGCAATGGAAAACACTATCCTGTGCCCAGCACAGATCCCAGGATGCCCCAAACCCTCCCAGCCCCGATTCTGCCCAGATTTGCTCTTTGCACACGAGTCCCCACACTGAAGTCACGAGCTGCCTCCAATGCCCAGAGGAAGGAAAGGAGAGAAAGTGGCTGAAGAGCTCTCTTGTGCACAGCTACAGCTGCACTAATGCCAATATTCTGGGCTCACAATACCTTGATCCAACACGCTCTACTGCATCTGTTCCCTGGGTAGAAATCTGGCTGGATTGCCAGGCCCAAGGAGTGCTGGGCAATGGAGCCACATCCAGGGGTGTCCCCAGAGCTCAGGATTTGGGCCAGGGCAATTCAATCTCTTTCTTGCTGATCTGGACGAGGCCATCGAGGGCACCCTCAGTCAGATGCCAGGTGAGCCCAGGCTGGCTGGGAGCGTGGCTGTGCTGCAGGGCAGGAAGCTCTGCAGAGGGATCTGCACAGGCTGGAGCCATGGGCCCAGGACAATGGGATGAGGCTCCCCAAGGCCAAGGGCTGGCTCCTGCCCTGGGCTCACAACCACCCCAAATCCCTGGCTGTGCCCTGCCCCTGATCCCCACAGCCTGTCCTGTTTCCTTCATCCCTGCAGTGCCAGGAACTTTCTGGGACAAGGGAGCTTTGCTCTGGGGATGGAGGGAGGTGCAAGTGCCACCCCTGCAGTGGGAACCACAACTCATCAGGTTTGTGTTCTTTGGGAGTCAGGAACTGGTGAGACTCAGAAGCATAGATAGGTTTCTCTTCATGGCCAACAAAAACAAATATAACAACGATGTAATTCCATAAACATCACATTTTCTCCTCAGCTCTGTGCAATGGCAAAGCAGTGTCTGATGTGTCCAATGTGGGAGGATAGTTTGTAGGGATAGTACAGAAGGCAATCTTTCCCAACGAATTACAGCTGTACTGATTGCTGGGAAATGAAAACAGCCTTGCCTGCATAATGAGGATGGGTATTCTAAAAGTGTGGGCTAACTAGTGAAGGATAAGTTACTGATGCAGTTAGAGCTTGAGACCCAGAGTCTGCTGCAGTTTGGAATGGAGTCTGCAGGCTGTGCTGTGAGGGGGAAGTTGTTGTTGAAGGGACAAACAAGGTAAGATGCTGTGTGAGGGACACACAGGGTTAGGTGTCCGCCTAGGGGACAGGTTGGGGTCAACCTGTCTTGCAGAAGGAAATTTAGAGAGAGGAGAGAAGAAGTCAGTGCTGTGTGAAGCTCCAAATGAGGAAAGGGTCAGAGTTGGCTAAAAGAAATAATGAGAAGTATTTAATAAAGTGTTGATGCTTGGTTAGCAACCAATGGACATGGCTCAGCTGAGGCCTTATTAGCAGGCCATGAAAATGGCTTGTCTGAGGGTTCAGTGCAACAATCTAGCTGCTAAACTGCACGTATTAAAAAGGTCAGGCTATAGCAGCCTATTCATAAAATTGATACTACTGCAGCTAGAATATAAGAGAGAAGGAAGAGATGGATAGTTCGTTGCTACATAGAGGATAGGTGCAGTAGGTTTGCTGCTAAAAAGCACGTACACAGACTTAGCTGAAAAAGTAGAAGGGGTGGTCTTCTCATCCTTGCAAGAGCCAATAGTAGGAGAAGTATATGTACCTAAAACAAATGAAAGTATGCCAAATATGCATTAGTCATTATATTTTGGATTATAAATGTAGATGGTGTCTTCAATAAATTGAACTATGCTTTATCAATCACACTGATTGGTTGCATATTTCCCTCGCCAAAGCTTCTCCACAAGTGGCATCCAGAACAGGGACCTTGAAGCTCTGCCACTCTGCACTGACCCACCGCCGGAGGTAAGCGAGCTGGCAAGCACCAAGTAGCAGCGCTTGGAGGGCAAGGATCTCTGTATGCTGGCATACAAATGGATCCCATGCCTGAGCCGCTCCCGATAAAGGAAGCTCGCCGTTCCGTTTACACCACCGATCAAAGGCTGCAATGCACGCACGTTAGCAGGCAATTGGATTTGATTGCTGGACTGCCCCTTTCGTTCTTTTGTAAAAAGGGAGGGATATGGATAAGCAAGCGTCATATCATTTATTTAAATGCTTTTTAGAAAAGCGAAAGGTAGAACTTGATCTTAATAAAAATTTGCCCAAGGTGTTAGACTATGCTAAAGAACAGGGCTTTTTTACCAACCTAGATGACTTTTTCAAAATTGAGGAGTGGCAAAATCTAGGAGATTGTTTGTATAGAGCAGTTATTGATAAGGATAAGGTAGCAAAACAGTTGTCTCAACCCTATTGCATCATAATTGCTTAGAGGCATATAAGGCAGAGAAAAATATTGCTGCTGTTGCCTCTATGCACTTGGATGGCAAACTGTCCACTATGCTGTCCACCACAGGACAAAATAAACCTCCTGCTGCACAGCCAGGGATGTATATTTTTGGAGGAGACAATCTTCCTCAAGCACCGACTACACAGCAAGTTTTATTGCCTCCTAAATCTGTCTCTGAAGCAGTGCCCTATGCCCCCCTGCTGCTATCACAGCAGGAGGAGCTGCCTTCAAAGGAGACAGCTGAGTTAGAAAAAACAACGGCACATTCCTATGATAAAAGGCAGAGGTAAAATCAAGGGTAGAGTGGAATGGGGCAAAATCATGAAGGAAGCAATAGCGACTGGAGAAAGGAATTATGTGGCAAAATTACAGGAGCCGAGTGTAACTCGGCAAGCATTTCCAGTTGCATTTACCCTTTCTGGGGAAAATAGAATGGAAGTATCGATAACTCCTTTAAATTGGAAATTGTTAATGCAGCTTCATAGCACAGTTAATGAAGCTGGCATTCATGAGGAACCAACAAAGCAAGTGCTTAATTATATTTGGGGATCAGGGTTACTCTTGCAAGAAGATGTAAAAAAATATTTTCTAACTGATTATAACAAGCTCACAATTTATGCTGTGGCAGGTCATTTCCAGGGTCTTTGTCAAGATCCTGCACTTATTCAGAGAGCACAGGATGATCCGCTTCACGGATCACATTGGAACAGTTTATAGGGATTGGGTCGATTTGCCACACCCGTGAGTCAAGCTGTATTGGGGTCAGATGTAGTAAAAGAGGCAATGAGGTTAGCTCGGGCTGCATATATAGCCCAGAACAAGGGGAATTACCATCTTATATGAATATTAGACAAGGTCCACAGAAATCTTTTCTAGTTTTGTCAACAAACTTACTGCAGCAATAGAAAGATCAGAGGTACCTCTGTTTATGCAAGAAGCTCAACTTAAGGAGTGCATTACTCAGAATAGCAATCCCCATGTAAACCAGTGACAGCTACTTTACCAGGCAATTGGGAAGTAGTAGAGCTTTTCGAACGTATGAGTAAAATTCCCTCAGGGAACTCAGGCTATGTTAGTTGAGGCAGTAAATAGTCGACATCAACCTTAAAAGAGGGGCAGTCTCAGAGTCAGCCTTTGCTACTGTGCTGGAGGTCTCAGAATTAAGCCTTTGTTGCTGCACTGGCACCGCTAAAACCTCCTGACTCCCAGAGTGTCAGGCAAGCCTTGTTCAACCAGCAATTCTTTAGATGGGTCAGTCCGGCCATATCCACCGAGAGTGTTGGATTACAAAGTGTGGGTCGTAACTGTCAGCTGGACTCTCAATTCCACTGAAGCCTTCAGATGGAGGACAAAAAAAACGAATGGGTGAGAGCAAAGGGATGCTGTGCCAGGACACCAACTGTGGCCCAAACCTCCC
>NW_027636257.1:37552-145239 GCF_903797595.1 Erithacus rubecula
TTATCCCTAAATTTATCCCAATAATCCAACACCTCACAAATTCTCAAGGTATGGATGCTGCTTTCAACCCCACCTGTCAAGCAGAAGCAGACAGGTTTGGGGATGCTGGAGTCTACCATGTGTTTTATTGCTCAGGCTAAAGGAATTCTGATGTAAAAATGAAGGAGGTGTTGACAGTAGCACCAGTCCTGCTCTTGTGCTGCTTCAGGACACTGAAAGGACAAGACTGGTTTCAAAGGCTGTTCTGACAGTTCACCAGGAATTGTTTCCAGCTGATTTCTTCCAAAGAATTGTATTTGTATCCCTTCAATATACTAAGTACACGGTCACACAGACAGCAGCCTCCAGGAACTCACAACACTGCTCTCTCACCTCTGGTAGCTGGACTCCTACACTGTAGTTTCTGGGACAATATTTTGGATACTTCCACCATAGAAATGCCCTAGAGGCTGCTGGAAAACAAAGTGGACCAGACTGGATCATTTTAAGGCAGAAAAGAGAGAAAAAGAGACGTCCATCCCTTAACAATGCTACTCCCAGAGAACAAATGAATTCGAACAATCACAGAACACCGCGGCAGCACGCTCGGTAAATGACAGGGTGTGTCATTGTCTTGGAACATCCTCTGAAGACTTACCTGCACTTAAAAGGTTCCTGCTGGGCTGTGCACGGAGCAGCCTCTTGCACAGACAGCTCCACCACAGAAATGCCCCTGCAGATTATCCTCCTTTGGCAGGCAAACTGAGCAGCACCGGTGCAGGCAGCTCTGCCTCTGCACCGCACTAGGACTGGGTTAGTTCCAGCAGAAAAACACTGCAGAATAAGTAACTTGGCCCTAAGAAATTGTGTCTGCACAACTTGGTGTCGACTCTGACCCTGCTGAAGGTGGGCGGCATCAGAGCTCTGCCAAAGATCTCTCCTAATGCGAGTGTTAGCCAACCACTGCGCTTAAGCATTTTAAGGCAACATTCCAAAGTGTTTATATACAAAAGCCCCTTTGCTCAGCGTTCCCTTCCTAGCCTTGTGCAACGCATCGTTTTACCAGTTCTCCAGTCAGAGCACCATATGCAGCCTTGTACCGAAACAATTAAACCAGCTTTAAAATTCAGACCTCGTGTTACAGAGCACACTCATTTTAATATCCCAGAGTTACTCCAGCATGTTTTTATTCCACAGCAGCCTGGGCACACATCAGCCCAGAGGTCGCCCAGCCTCGTGCTGCAGGCAGGACCAAACTGCGCCCTTTGGAGGAAACTTACATGTAATTAAATATTTATGTTTAAAACGCGTCGGTGTAAGGGATCCCTGTCCTATGCGAAGCACCCGTCACAGGCCCGCGTTTGCGGTCCCTGCTGCAACACTCCGGCAGGGACCGGTCCTGCCAGCCCTGTCCTAACGGCCCGGCCGCTCTGAGGGGAACCGGGCCTGCGGGCCGCCCCAGCCCGGCCAGGCCTCACCGCCGGCTCCGCTGGCACAGGGCAGCGCAGGGAAGACAGCGGCCGGTGCCCACAGGGCCGGGAGCAGCACTGCGTCCCGGACCGCGGGTGCCTGGCCCGGAGCTCCGGTCCGGCCCTCACGGGGCGCCAGCACCGCCCCCCTGCGACCCCCCCACCCCGACTCACCGCTCCGCACTGCGCACGCTCTGCCCGCCCCCGGGCCCGCCCCGGCCAATCAGCGCCCTCCTTGGCCCTGCTCCTGCCCTTGGCCCCGCCCCGCTCAGCAGCACAGCCCCTTGGCACACCACCCGGCCCCGGCCGTTCGGTCACACCGCCCTTGGCTCCGCCCCCTGGCCCTGGCCCCTCCCAGTGCCCTATGAGGCGGCGGCACTGGCCCGGCTCGGCCGTGAGCTGGCTGGGTTTGCCTTTGTTCCTTTGACCCGGCCTGATATGAGCCGTGCTCTCTTGTCCCCGGGTCGGGCCCCGGCCTCGCTGGGCGGACAGGAGCCTCCCTGGCTGTAGGAACGGGCTGTCCCGGGCAGCAGCCCCAGCCTGGAGCATCGCTCCCTCAGGAAAGCACTGACGGGACTGCCGGCTGAGGGCACCTCTCTGCATCGTGTTAGGGACAAATTCTGGAGAATTTTCTCCATGGAAAGGGTGGTCAGCACTGGAACTGCCCAGGGAGGTTTGGGTCCCCATCCCTGAATGTGTCCAAGGAATTCCTGGATGTGGCACTCCCAGTGCTCTGGGCGACAAGGTGGGGATATCTGGGATGGGTCCTGGGGATCAGGAGGGAAATGTTCACAATGATCTGGAGATGTGGCTTTACACATCATATCATCCCTGCCACAGGCTACTTCACCACCTCGTTTATTTTTCACAGGTTTGAGGAAGTAGTGAGGTTTCAGGTAGGTACAAGGGTGTAAATTCTCAGCCTTGGCACCCCTGGCCGATGCTGAAATGAGGTGAGAAAGTCAGAGAAGGCACAGGGAGCTCACTGTTCCCCTCACCTCATTCACTCAAAGCCCTCTGCTGATTAAAATCATACCAAAGCATTTCCCACCCCTCTCCGACTGTGATTGTGTGATGGCATTGCAGAAACGATGGAAAATCGACAGCCACGAGCTGTGCAAGGGCTGGGCTGTGGCTGAGGAACAGGCCATGGGATCCACTGCACAGCAGCCAAAACCAACCTGCCAGCCCCCAAATTAAACCTGCAATGCTTAATTATCCAGTGAAAGATGCTCAGGCGACATCAGGGGACCTGTCCCCTGGGCCACTGTCCCCACGGCTCTGCTCACCCATGCTGTGTTTCACTGCTGGCACCCACAGAGATCCTGGAGGCAGGAGATTGACTGTAAGCAAATCTCAGCTCCCCTTGCCAGTAATTGAATATTTCAGTCTTTCCAGGTTGGTTTGTAAACACTCTCAAAAACATAATCTGGAAATCAAATCCCTCAAAGCCTGTCAGGAGTGCACCAGAGCTTTATTGATGCTTATGATTTTTTGTTGGGGTTTATGGTTTCTCAGGCAGCTACATGATTGCTGCCTGGGTTTAATGCTGGCTTTTAGATAGGTGAAAGCACTGCTGTACTCCAGCCTCCTCCTTCTCCTTTTGGCCTCCACACACCAGGCAGGACTGGCTACTTGCAGCCCAGGAGCCAAGTGTCAGCTGGGGGGCACTAAGAAGAGGATTTTCTCCCTGCTTGTCTCAGGGCACAGCAGCCACCAGGCAGTTTGGGAAGCTTCACTGAGATGCTCAGTCCATCCAGAGAGGAGCACTGCTGCATCCCTGGACAATCCCAACCAAATCCCACATCTGAAACCAGTATCAAGAGATAAGAAAATAAACTCTGCATGTATTACCTTCTGCATCTCAAGTTCCTCTGGTCTGATGGGGTGGAGCTTTTTTCCAAAGGTATTAGAGAAGATGGGTGTGAGAGAGTAATTTGGGACTGGGAGTAATTTTTCATCAGTTACTTAAAGACAATCACAGCACTAGGAGGGGAGGCCTAATTGTGGAGTTGTGTAATTAGTTTTTATGTCACTGGCAATTATTCTGTTGGCTACATATAAAGAACATGGGAAAATGCAGCACTTAATTTTAAATCAAGACTTGATTCTCTTTTAGTAGGTAAGTGATGTGATCAACATCACTTAGCAGCAACTATAAAATGTGCTATTTAGATTGTAAAAGGATGGAGAAAAGGACTAAGCAGATAGGTAATTGATGAATTGGTGGGAGGCAGCAGGAATCCTTCAGCTGGCTCTGTTTGCAGCTGCTCCTGGGCTTCCTTAGTGCCCAGGGTGTTAATGAGCACAGAGACCCTGTCCTGGTCCCACAGCTGTCCTGCACTCCTGGTTAAAATGCTTCCTTTAAGGAATTCAGATTTTCCTCATGGAATTAATCCCTCCTGGTTAAACCCCTTCCTTTAAGGAATTCAGATTTTCCTCATGGAATTGATCCCTCCTGGTTAAACCCCCTCTTTTAAGGAATTCAGATTTTCCTCATGGAATTGATCCCTCCTGGTTAAACCCCTTTCTTTGAGGAATTCAGATTTTCTTCAGGAAAAGGTGTGTGGGTTTGTGCCCAGGACTTCTACATGTTCATCTGGAAGCCACCAGGCTCCTCTCCTCAAGGCTGTTTGGCTTCTCCAGCAGCTCAGCCTTGGCAACATGTCACATGTCACAAATGAAATTACTTGACTGGTGCTAAACACCCCCAGAGGCATAATTGGACATAAAAGTTCAAAAGCAAAATTAAGTCACAAGATGTCATTGCTGTGAAGCCTCGCAGTGGTGCCCCTTGACAGTTAACTCTGAGTTTTTAGTGATTTTTTCATACTAAAAGTACCTGCAAGTAGTTTTAGTTAGGGGATACCAGAGAAAAGCCATGGATACTGTTTAACACAGCAAGGCAGAGCCCATCCAGAGGGTTCAGTTGCCCTTTTCCCTCTGAGGGATGCCACCACCAGAGAGGTGTCTCTCCTGCATACAAGGCAAACTCCACAGGCTGCAGGAGAGTCCATGAGGTCACATTTCCAGGTGGCAAGCCCAGGCTTTGCAGTCCACACTTGCAACAAATAGATGGATTTGTGGCCAGACAAGCCACTGGATAAGTCCTACCAGATTTTTAAGTGAAACACTTTTCCTCTCCAGCCTTTCCTTCCCCCCAACCCTCTTTCGTGTGCTGTAGCAAAATATGAGATGGAATTTGAGCTCCAGTGGGTGTTGTTGAACAGCCTGCCCTGGCCCAGCCTCACTGGTGCCCAGAGAGCTGCCCATGGCCACTCTCAGTGGCTGACAACAATGAAATGTATTTTTACAGCCCAAGATGTGAGTCATGACCCAGCCTGGGTTCAGATGCAGAGGGGATTTCACAGTTACATGTGACTCCAGAGAGGCCAGAGGCTTGAGATGGGATGGCATCACAGCTGCAGAGTTTCCCCAGTCACTTTAAAATTGCTTTTTTCTCACCCATTTTGTGTGCTGGGACACGAAGGCTATTGCAGGACCTGTTCTGCCATGTCAGCCTCTCGGAATTGTGAGGATCAGATGGGTCCAGCTTGCAGCCTCTTATCACCACCAGCACAATCCTGTTTCATTCACTGCCAGAAAAGACTCATCCAAGGGCTTTGCCATGAGTCCCTCGGGCCTGGAGCCATGAGTGGGATGTGATGAGCCAGGGGCCATCCCTACTCTGGAAGGGCTGTGACAAGGGAGGATGCAGCAGGAGGCTCAGGGCTGAGCTGCTTGCCCATGTGGCACAGCTGGGGGTCAGCATCCCGCTGGGTGACAGCCCCTGATGGCTCCCTCTCCTCTGGGCCACTTCCCGGGCCAGCTCTGTCCTGGTGGGAGTTCCAGCTGCGGGCAGGAGGGCGGGCAGAGCCTGGGGTGAGCCTGGCCATGCCGGGTGGCTGCAGAGTTCCTCTCGCAGGGTCCCTGGCTGCCCCCGCTCGCTCCCGCCCGATACTCAGGATTCAATCAGTGATCAATTCCCAGCTCTCCTCCAGAGCCAGGCACAAACGAGGGAAAGCAGGGAGGAGAATAAAGCCCAAAGGGAGATCACAGAGAAGAGGGGGTGTGAAGGGAAACTCAAGTTTTCAGCTGTGACCAGGCAAGGACAGTGACCCAGGATGCTTTCTAGAAGCTGTCATGCCAAATGACCTGGGCAGGGCCTTTATGGGTGCCCAAGCAGGGATTTGGGTGAACAATAAAGTCACCAGCACAGAGGGCCATGCAGACAGCAAGGGGACAGTTCAATCCCCTGCCTCCTCCCCATGGAACAGACCCTGGTCACAGACACACAGTCCTGCTTATCCCTCAGCAGAGTCAGACTCCCTTGGTCTGGGGCAGTCAGTCCTTCCCAAGGCTCAAGGTTTCAGATCACTGAAAATCCCATGGGCAGAACCCACCTCTGTATCTCTGGCTGCCTCCCCAGGAGCCACATCCTGGCTGCTACCTCCTCTTATCTGTGTTTGGAGCATCTCCACATCACAGTACACATGGGCTCAGGAGCAAGGACAGGGACAATTAATGAAACACCTCTCTAAGGTGAAAACACAGGACCACCCATCTCAGCAGAGTCACACCACTGAAGGACAGGGGATGGTTATGAGCCATTATTCCCTGCACAAACAGGCTTTAAATCATCATCCATCACCAAGACCTAGCTCTGGATGTTCCAAAGGTGTCCAGCAAAGGCTTTGTGGCTCCTTTCTATCATGTGTGACCACAATGCCCATAACCTGGAGATCCTTAGGGAGCCCTCCACACCCACCATACCTCTGCTGCTGCTCTAGGAAGAAATAAGAAATCAGCCCTGTAAAACATAAACATGACCAAAGGTGCTGCTTTAGGGTCTCAGTTCCATCTCTCTGGGGTGTGATCATGAGGGCAGGCTCCCCAGCTGCCCCACCCTCCTGGCATGGCACAGGAATTGGGATGTTATGGAGCAGCAGTGCAGTAATTGAAAGCCTTTTTCCTTCTGGAAGCCCTTCAGGCTGCCAGTCTCAGCTGAGCTTCCACTTGCCCAACACCTTTTTTCATTTTTTCTGTTTTCATCTCAACTTTCATTGGGTTCCTCATCCATCTGAGCTGCAATGATAAATATGAAATAAAGAGGCATTTACACCCTCTCTCCTGGGTTGGTTTTGTGTACAAACAAGCTGTGCTCACAGCATCCTCCTCTCCACAGTGCTGGTTGAGGAGCAGCAGGGTGTGCCCAGCACTCAGCGGGGAGAAGGCTTTGGGGAAAATGAGTGCCAAGCCACTCCCTGGGTCACTGTGGGGAGAAAACTGCAGCAAAAAGGATGGGGCAAGCAAGGCCCACAGGGACTTGTGTAAAGGACTAGAAGGGAAAGAGCAACAGCTGAAGAGATGGATGTGTGAAGTACGAAGAAAGGTTCTAATTTGCACAGAATCTCTTAATCCATTAATCACAGGGACATTTGTGTATGAAAACCTCCCTCTTGTTTAATACTATCTCAGGTTTGTCCAAGAAGGTAATGGCTGTTTGGCAGGGGAGTGGGAGGGGTGAGGTGGGACAGGCTGAAGCCATGGGCTTGTTTCCAGGGAGAGAAGATCAGCCCTTAGTGTGGAGCCAGCACAGGAATGAGCAGTGATGGAAAGCACTGGACATGGCAGCCCAGGAGTCACAGTGGCACTGGGGACACTGGTTTCATGAAGGAGAATGCCCCAGTGCCTCTTGGCTCTTTGGAGGTTGCCTTCAAAGGCTGGACAAACCTGCCTGGGTGCCTGGAACAGAGAGTTTGGGGGTTTAAGAGCAGATTAACATCTTCCCCTCCACCACAGTCCCCTCCTCTCCACTCACACTGCTGCAGTGTTCCTGCCCTTGCCCTGAAGAGCTGAGGGAGTGTGAGGATCACCCTGGAGGCAGAGGGAAGCTCTGGCAGCATAACATGGACTGATCCATCCCCTGATCCTCACCTGATGCTTCTCTCAGGCTTAACCTGTTCTGCTTTAATCCCATGAGCTTTCCTGGCATTGCACCAGACCAGCCAAAGTCTCCTCGTGTCCCATGATGGTCTCACAGACCTCAAACTTCCCTGTCAGTCAGCAGGTGAACATAATATCTACAAACCCTTCCTGAGCTGCTCCCTGCTTTCCTCAAGGGAGAAAAATAGGAAAAAAATTAGTATGCAGCTTCTTCCTTGAGAAATCAATGCGATCTCAACACACTGTGAAGTTCCCTGACTGTTAGAGATGCTGAACTGGTAAAAACTAACCCTCAGAGGAGAAGGGCTAGGGAAAAAAACAAAGAAAAATAAATTCCAGTGACTAGAACAAGGCTAAAATGTTGCAGAAAGCTAAACTGTGAGGGCTGGGGCTTGTTTGGAAGTCCCAGAGTGGAGAGGGCTGCACAGGCCAGCTGTTTATCACCCACCAAGAATCAGCTGTAATTGTTAATTCTAATTAGAGCTGTGGGTAAAAATATAATCAAGAGTTTCCATTAGAGAAAAAATACATTTAATCTAAATCAAAAATTTTGGTTTTTTAAGAAAGGGGGTAAATGTTGAAAATTTTGTAACAACTCATTTCAGCATTTTCAAGATAATATGGGATGCATTTTTGCTGTGAAACACATCATCAATTCAAATGTGTTTTATCTTACAGTCTGAAGAGTAAAAAATAGTTTTCAAATCAAAGCAAAAATTGTATTTTTAGGCATTTTCTTTTAAAAAGCCTATCTGGAGGTTTCTGTCCTAATTAAGAATGATATTTTTTTTTCCTTTTTTCTTAATGGAATAAGCTGTTCCTAGTTAGCTGTGCTTTAAAACACTGGGTTGTTGTGTCCACTCATCTGTCCCCAGCACCTGATCCCAGGGGTCTGGGTGTGAGCACTGCCTGAAATCCCTGGGGTTTGAGTCAGGCTTTATAAAACTCACAGAATTAAAGCAAGATACCTGCTGGAGCACTGGAAGCACACAGAGTGTTTGGTGGTTTTTGCAGGTCTGATTCCTAAGGGGAGCTGATTGTGGTGCCCACACTTGGGGCAAGGCAAAGTTTGACCCTGTGGTTGATGCCATGGGATTGCCACAGATCCCAGCAGGGTTTGCATCCTAGGGGATCCTCTCCACAGGATTAGCACATTTATCACGCTGAGAAAGTGGTTTAGAAACTGTTAGGTGAATAGCAGAGCTTGTGGTTTGTGATCTGTCTTCTGGGTAGGAGCACTGAAGGAGAGAGAGAGGACAGAAAAAATGGGGTTAAATAGGAGCTGGGAGCAGAAGGGGACACCAGGGAAGGAGACTGGGCCAGGGAGAAGCTCAGCAGGAGGAGAGGAGGGTGGAAGAGGAAGGGAGCAAAGCTGAAGGGCTCTGCCAGAGATGAAATAGAAAAAGAAATTGCTGTGCAGCAGTTTCAGCCCAGAGCAGAGGGAGCTGCACGGGCTCCACGAGTGCATTTTGAACCACAAAAACACCAGGCTCTGACAGGGCCAGGACAGCCAGGCAGGTGTGGAGGGGGAGAAAAGGAGAGAGGGGTGCAGGATCCCACAGCAGGGATGTGCTGTCCTGCCACATGCAGAGTGGCACTGCCCTTCCTGGATTGAGAGGAATGAGGGATTTGTCTTTACAAACAAGCTGTGGTTCTGCTGGTAGGTAAGACTAGCACTGAGAAATAAAAGAAACAATGGGATGGATTCCACTAATTGATGAATGGAAAAAGATATTTGCCTTTACAAATTGTAGGCTTGCTGGTAAATGAAATTGGATATTGAAAGATGAAAGAAGCAATGGGGAAACCCATGAATTCTCTAAGAATTAAAAATTAAAAGGGAGGGTTATACCTTAGAGGGGAATCTTAGGTATCTGTGAAGTCTGTAACTCCCAAGTACCTCAGCCAATAGGGAAAGAAAGAGGGAAATTAGGATAAAAAGGAGGCTGTGTCCTCCAAACATTTGAGAGATCCCACGGGAATGCCCCATGGCCTCTCCCTTTATTCAAATAAAGTAAAAGGACTCCTCTGTCTCCTTTTTGGACATAAAACTCTGGTGTTTGTGGATTAATTTTCTTGACAAGACCAAGCAAGGCTGCTCCCCAACTCCACAGTAAGGGAACAGCCTGAGCAGCTGTTCCCTGAGCTCCCCAGAGGGACCCAGCCAGCCTCAGCCTCCAGGACAGCTGAGCAGCACATCCTGCCCCTCTGCCACCCCTGGGAGCTGTGCTGGCCGAGCTGGCACCCAGCACATGGCACCAAGCCCTGCTGGGAGGCTGCAGGCCCTTGGCCAGCTAGGGAAGGAGGTGGTTGGAACATGGAGGGAGCAACTGGTGGATGAAGCCTGGAGCGCCCACTCACATGTGGGAGCAGACACAGGGGATAATACACTGCACCAGGGCTTTATGCACCTAACTCAAAATAAGCTTTCTTTTTACAAAACATATGGAAGATGAATCATTTTTCTCTTTTTTTTTTTTAATTTTTATTATTTTTTTTAAGTTATAAATTATTGAACGGCTTCTCACTACTCTCCCAAATCATTCTCAGGCAACGAAAAGGAAGAAAAGGCAGTGTACCTTCAACAGTGCTTTGTAACAAAATGAGTCAGATTCATTTCTCATTATTTGCCCTTGGCCCCCTTTGTCTGTGTCTTAAAAAAACATCCTGGCTTGGTCTGATTAGCAGTGTCTCCTGGGGGCAGAGGAGGCCCTGCAAGAGCTGGAGGTGTTGCAGGTCAAGATGAAAGTGCTCTGCATGCCATTCACTGTCAAAAGTGTAACTGGCTTAAAGCAGTGCAATTAGATGGCTCAGAGGTTCTGGAGTAAGGGCAGCAGTGTTTCAGTGCAGGTGATTAAAGCTCAGCCCTGGCATTAGGGATGTGATTAAAAGGCAGTGTCAGGGTGAGACCTGGCAGAGGAGCTCAGCAGGCAGGGTTAAATCCACAGCTTCTTCTGGGGTTGGACTTCTCAGGACCTGGGAAAGATCTCTGAGTATCAGCTGAGCCAGCTCAGCTTTTAGGTCTGGAATGCCATCTTGTGATGGCAATGGGGAAGTGGAAATGGCCCCTCTGTGGAGTCAGAGGAGATGATGGAATTATAGAATGGGTTGGGTCAGAAGAGAACATAAAATAATTTTATTCCTTCCTGGGGACACCTCTCACTGCCCCAGGCTGCTCCAAGCCCCAATGTGGGCTTCATTGAAGCCACAGGCTGAAAATTGCAAGGGCCTGAGGCCTTTTTCTCCTTTCTCATGCTAAGGAGAATTTCTCTCGGGTCTGCTGCAGTTTGCCTGTTCCTCCCTGGATCTTCCCAAGGTGATAAACCTCGGGCAAAACAGGAAGGAATTCACAACAAGATTAAGCACCTGCTGTTTTTCAGAAAGTAAGGAAAAACAGTTCTCACGATCCGTGAGAACGTTCTGTTTTCTTCTACTATCCAATGGACGGCCGTTCCTCTCTTCTTCAGCGATCCACACTATAAAAGTGGTTCGCCTTCACAATAAAGTGGCTTCTCTTTGCTGCTAGCTGGAGGAGTCATTGTCGTTATTCTCCGCGGCCGTATCGCGAATAGCGACACCCCAATATCCAGCCTGGCCTTGGGCACTGCCAGGGATCCAGGGGCAGCCACAGCTGCTCTGGGCACCCTGTTCCAGCCCTGCCCACCCTGCCAGGAACAATTCCTGCCCAATATCCCATCCAAATGTGCCATTCCCTGTGTCCTGTCCCTCCATGCCTTGTCCCCAGTCCCCCTGCAGCTCTCCTGGAGCCCCTTCAGGCACTGGAAAGGGCTCTGAAATCTCTCCGGAGCCTTCTATTGTACAGGTGAACATCCCCAGCTCTCCCAGCCTGGCTCCAGAGCAGAGGGAGCATCTCCATGGCCTCCTCTGGACTTGCTCTATCAGCTCCACATCCTTCTGATGCTGCAGCAGCTCTGCAAGGGGGTCTCACAAGGGCAGAGGAGAGGGGGACAATCCCTGCTGTGTGGGTACAGCTCAGCACAGCGAGGTTTCTGGGCAGCGCCTGCACATTGTTGGCTCATGTCCAGCTTTGCATCCATCATATCCTCCAAGTCCTTCTCTGCTGGTCAATGAGCTCTTCTCTCAGTCTGTGCTCGTGCCTGGGATTGGCCTGACCTGGGTGCAGCACCTCAAACAGTGCTGAATCTCCCCAAAGAGGAAAAGGCAGCATCGAGGCCATGGCTGCCCCACCAGCTCTGCTGTGAGGGCTGAGCGAGGCTGGTGTCACTCACAGAGCAGTGTGAGCACAAAGTGTTTGTCACAGTCCCCAGCTGTGACAGACACCCAGAGGACACAAGTTCTTCTCACCAGAGTCTAAACCTGCTTGGCTGTGAGGCTGGAAGTGACCACCATGATAAATGACAATGTACATCCACAAATATTTTCTTCCATAGGTTGACTGAATTTTCTTCCTCTTCCCACAATACTATTCTGTCTTTTTCTGCAGTGACTGACTGTGTGGCCAAATCTGAGCCAAAATCTGATTAGTACAGAAGGATCACAGTACCAACCCTGCAGTGGCAGAGCTGGAGGTGGGGCAGGCAGTGAGCCCTGGGCACGGCTGTGTTCAGGGCTGAGGTGACAGTAAAGGATCTCTCTTGCTGCCACAGAAGCTGCAGACATTGGTTTCACAGGGTATGTCCCACCCCAGGCTTGGAACACACATATTTTGAAGCACTACAGCTCCCTGCCAGTGCAGATCTCTTGAGTGGATGCACTGTGCCAGCAGACAGTGCTCATGTCCTGGTTTAACCCATCCTGCTAATTTCTGGGAGCAAATCACTCAGATGTGATTTCTCCTTTATGCTGTAATGGAGCATTCACTCGACAGGGGTTACTCAGGCTTCTGGAGCCTGTTGGGTTGCTTTGATCACAAGCTGCAGGGCTGTGCTGGGATGCAGGGAGCTCAGGGGAGGCTGTGTCTAGACTAGAGGAACTCTCCTGAAGGGTAGCTGGGCTTCTGTTTTGTAGTAACTCATATCTCTAATCTGACTTGGAACAAAGCATCTCAGTCCCTTCAGAAGAAAAGAAGGACCTGTTTAGCTGTCATCAAGCCAAGATGAACAACAGGGACTGGCTGCAACTGATGCAGAGAACACATTCCTGGGACAGAAAAGGTCTTCACTCCCATGGCAAACCATCATTTGGTTTGATGATTTTCACCCGAAGTTCATAAATTATGTGCAGGCCTTTGTTGGAGCCCCCCCCCTCCCCAAGGCCAGCAAGCAGAGGAAAAGCTGTGCACACAGAGAGGATTACACTGGGACATGGGAGTTGCTGAGTTCTGGCATTTGGCATTTAGGAAGATTTTGAAGTATCTCCCCGATCCTGCTGAAAATGTCTTGTTAAAGAAGAAAAATCATATTAATATGGGCCTCATGCTGCACTAATGAATTTAACAGCTTCCAAACTGAAGCTGTGGCTTAGGGTCTCAGCAGAGTCATCATCCATCCCTGTGTGGGCACAGGGACATCCACAATGAGACCCCCAGGAACAAGAGCAAGAGGTGCTCTGTGCCTGCTCTTACCCATCCCTCCACCAAACAGCTTTTGCTGTGCTGCACTGGGCATCCCTGTTCCTCCCCAGCTTCATCACTGGCAGGGGAAGCACTGAAGTCCTTCTGCTCAGCACCAGCCTCTCTCTCTGCACACAGCCTTGTCCTGGGCACAAGAATCCCAGAGCTTCCTGGGACAAGGCAGGATCAGGCTGAGCCAGGGGAGAGCACCCCATACCCAGGAAGAATAGCTGCCTGCCTTGGGCTGAAAATAGACCGTGAAGCATTTGAAGAAGACAGAACTGGAGTGGATGGTTGCCTGAGGCAAAGCACAGCTCCAGCTGAGTTCATTGCTGAGTTCTGAGAGCATAAGCACACGAGGAGCATGGGGGAGGGATGCCAGGCTTTCTGAAAAGGCCTAGAAGTGTCACACTGGAGCACAAAACCCAGAGAAAAACTTCCTTTGAATGGATGCCCAGCGAGTGTGAGAGTCTGTCCGAGCCTCTCGTCTGTTTCTGCCCAACGACCCTCGCCTGAGGCCTGCGCTGGCCAGGGATGGGAGGAACGCCAAGTGACTGTTCCGCAGGTGATGCCTACCAGGACTGAGTTCACATGACAACTAGTCATGGGGAGTTTACACAACAAGCTCCCACAGATGAAAGACAATGGACTGGTCAGTATGGGCTGACCCGCGTGTGTTCATGACGACAAAGGTGGTCTGATGTGCCTTGAAGCGTCCTGTTTCCACCTGTTCCCCCGCGTAACGAGCTCCACATACAATAGTCCATAAATCTTCCCACCTTATGGCCAGAAGCCACTCGCTCTGGGAAAGGACTATAAAAGTGACATTGCAAAGGAGACCCCTGAGATCTCCCCAGACGGCAACGGACATCTATTGGCTGGCTCCACGAGGATTCGTCTGCCCGTCTTGGTAGCTATAATCCCCCCCCCCCTTTCTCTCTCTCTCTCTCTCTCTCTCTCTCTCTCTCTCTCTCTCTGTCCCACTATCGCATTTTTTGGTTGGCACTAAATAAATTGCATTTCTGTAGAAGTAAACTGGTTTTGTCCCCTGCTGTGTCTTTTGCGCTCCGAGATCCATAAAAGAACCAGTCGCGACTCGCTCTTGATTAGGGCGGACTGTGACATTTTTGGCATAGTCGGCAATTGAATTCCCGATACTGGGGGAGTTGGGGTTTCTGTGCACTTTGTACCAGGGGAAGACCTGTGCCATTTCAGCCACACCTAGCCTGTCAGTGCCGTAAGGACTGAACAGTGTTAGAAAGCAAGGGAGGTGGTATTGGGTTCTTCCTGCAATGTGCACACAGACCCAGGTGGATAATCAACTCCATTTCAGTAATCGGAGAATTTTTTGAAAGGATCTCAGCTGAGCAAAAGACGGGACATGTGGTTTTTTGTTGTTTGCTGCTTGGTGTAGTCGAGGAGACACCCATTTAGAAACTAAAGAGAACCTCCCAAGCAGTTTGGTCTCCTCAGCCACTCAGGGATGACAGGGGGTTGTCCCCAGCAGAAGTCTGGGTGACAAGTGTTTCTCTTCCTGAAGTGGTTTTTCCCCCTCACACATAATCGTAACTCAGAGGTTACAGTTGTTGTATAATTATTGTATTTGACTACTTGGGATCGCGAAGAGACAAGTGGTTTTTGTAGTTAAGTTAGCACCTCCCAAGTAGTGTGTCTCTTCACCCGCTCCAGGGAAGAGAAGGGATTCACAGTTTCAGATGTGCTTTTTGTGTAACTTTAAGTGTGTCTCCCTGAGAGTGGTTTTAGTCCCTTCATAAAAATGTCTGAAAATGATAAATCTGCATTTTACGCTTTACTAGCTAAGTATAATGCCAGACCCTCCCAAGGGGGGGAAGACTGGGCACACAGTAATTGGTTTAATTTACAAAATGTGATTGATAGGATACATTCTTTGCAACATGAAACAAAATTCAAACTGAGAAAAAAAAATTAAACCACACTTTGCTCAGTTCTAGGTGCTTGTTATTCAGCTGCTGTAGAATCTCGTTTTAAACGAGTAAGTGAGGAAAGTGCAGTTATAGACTCCTTGCAAAACCTGGTGGAAGCTTTGCAAAAGCTATTACAGGAGAAAACAAACCAAGTAGAACATAAAACAAATCAGGTAGAAACTCTGGAAAACCAACTAGAGCAGAAAACAAATCAGATAGAAACTCTGCAAAACCAACTAGAGCAGGAAAGAAAACACAACTATTTGTTGTAACTATCACATGGTTCACAACATGCAGATACACCTAATAAAACAGAAGAAAAGGAAACATATTACTTAAAGCTGATATACCCACAAAAAGAACTAATACACATATAAAATTGTGGGGAAAATTGCTGCTCTAAAATGAGACCTCTCGTTAAAACGGAATATAGATACCTGAACGACGAGGATTTTGACCCCCACGTAACATCCAAAGAAATTCCATACACTGCTACTGAATTGGCCAAAATAAAGAAAGAATACTCACGTCTCCCACAAGAATCTGAGACCAAGTATGTCTTTAGAGTTTCACTCACTGGAGGAGATCAAATTAAATTAAGTGAACAAGAAGCCAGTGGGTACTGGGGGCCCGGAGTTTTCTTAACAACTGGAAACGCTCGTGTTCCATAGTCTCTGACACAGCATGCAGCCTACTGGGCTGGGGGACTTAGCCCCCTAGAAAGAGGTGATCCTCTAGCCATAACTGGCACCCCAGACCAACTCCTAAAAAACATCCAAAAAGCTGCCTGCTTGCAAATTATACATAAAATAAATTTCACTGCTGGCCATAAATCACCTATGCAATTACCTGTAAATGTAAAACAATACCCTCTTCTCTCTGGTGCCAAAGTAAAGATCAAACTAGTTATACAGGAATTGCAAAACTCCCCTGTATGGCCAATCCAAAGCCCCAAACCTGACACTGTAGCTGTGTACAAATACTTAGATGATGTATTGATAGGAGGAGAAGAAAAAGAAGAAGTGAGGGATGTGCAACAGAAAATAATTTCACACCTAGAAAGCCCTAACTTGCAAATTGCCTCAGAGAAAATTCAAAAACCTTCTCAGGAAGTGAAGTTTTGGAAGACTGGGACTGTCCCCCCTGACAGGGTGGCCCAGAAATCCTCAGTAACAGAAGGAACTGTAAAAAATCTGGCAATAACAGAAACTGAGAACTTGGGCAACAGCAATGACAAACCTGCCTCAGTAATTAAAGTAGCCTCTGTCTCTGTTCACTAATTCTTTGTTCACTAATGTTTCTGCTGAGCAAATTGTTGCTGAGGGATCGGGGTGACTCTTGGCTTGGAGTGCTGATGGTTATTTGGGGTGTTTTCCAGCTTGAAGTGCAGAGTGCCTCCTTTGATTGCAACTACACTGACTCTTATGCTGTGTTTAAAGGAGGTACAGAGTAGCTTCCTTCTTGGCAACAAAATGACTGGGAAGTTAACAGAATGTCTGCATAGTTCCATCATTTTAACCCCCTGCCTCTTTGTGGCAGATTCTGTTGTGTTTACTTTTCACAGAATAACACCATGGAACGTGAAGATTAATTGCTGAATCCCTCATCGAACCTGTATACAGTTACAGCACAGGACTTTACAGCTGTGTTTTATTTTGTGAGAATTTAAAATCAAAATTGAACTGTTGTACAATTTTCCCAAAAAATTATGTGTGGGAAAAACAATACAAAATATAAAGGGGAACTCAATGTTAATGTTGTAACACCTACTACCCAACCACCGGTTATACTGAGCCTGAAAATTTTTGAAATTGGACCCTATGTAATTAAGAAAACTGGCCAACAGCAAATATTGTTTAATTCGGCATGGTCTTTTAAACAAGTCAAATTGCCAATGCAAAACAATGTCTCAGTAATTCAGCCAGCTTGTTCACCTTTTCTAGGCATGGACAAACAACCTGGTTGCAAAAACAAGAGGATCCTTTCAAGAAACAAACAAGAGGCATAACCGGTGTTGTGGGAACAGGATTGGGAATTTTACATAGCATTGATTCAGAGGTATTAATGAAAAAATTAGTTGCCACCACCAGAGACCTGACCAAATTGAAACAACCTCTGCAATCCTCTTTAACAGCCCTGGGGACGCAACAGTGGTTATTATCAAACATTTTACCAAATTGGGAAAAGGCAAATGTAAATGATCGCAAATTGATAATTGATGCTCTTGGTACTGCTCAAAACAACATATCCTTTGCCCTCAGCTGTATCCAGGCACAGCTTTGGATGCAAACAGTTGTTGCCTCAATTATAAGGGAAGGGGAAGAAGGCATCTTCCCTACTGAAATCCAAACAATACTTTGGGACACTGCTAATGATTTTGAAAGGAAGTTTCAGTCCTGGTGGAATTTGGTAAACTTTACCTACAACCCCAGCACAAACACAGCCACAGCCTTTGTGTTGACAATACAAAATGCTTCAGTGCATTTGATACACCCCATCATTGCATTAGGATTGAATCACAATGGAACTATTCTCTATCCTTTCGAGCACAGAGAATGGGCCCGTGAAATTGGTGAGAAATGGCAAACTGTTAATTTGGAATCTTGTGTTGTTCGGGAGCAACTAGGTTTCATTTGTGAAAGCAATGCCATTGTGGCCCAAGACATCTGTTTAGACACAGAGCAAAATATCTGTCATTTTGAAATACACCTTGATGAGACTCCTGCAACAGTGCTGGTGTACATAGGAAATGGATGTGTGTGTGTAAGAACTTCTTGCAACTTAGTGTTTGTAGAAAATGTAACAGTGGATCTAAAAAAGAATTTAAATTTTTGTGTTTGTAATTTTACCATGATCATGGGCTCTGACTTTTCCTATACTGTTCCTGTTATGTCTTATCACCTTTTGCAATCCAATTTTACACTGAGTCATCAGTTAGTGCCTGCTCCCATCGGGATGAACCTCACTTTGATTAAACAATTGTTGCTTCACCAGGACTTAATTGGGATCTTGGGAAAGATCAAGAAAAATGGACAGAAGACCCTGGTGACAGTTCATCACGATGTGAGAGAAATACATCGGGTTTTAGAAAGGGTAAAAAGGGATGCTGAACTTAGGTGGTGGGATACTCTTTTTGGGTGGTCACCTACTGCTAGTGGCATCCTAAACAAATTGTGTTATCCCATCGTTGTGCTTTTGATTTTGGTTTTGATCAGTTTTGTTTTGTCAGTCATTCTGTACATCCTGAATTGGAGAATGGTAAAACAGCCGACACAATTGGCATCAACAATGGAAGCACATAATTTGATCACTACTCCATCTGCTAAAGATACCCCTAAAGTTATTGACACCAGACAAATTACACGAGCAGTAAAAGTCAGGCCTTTAACAGCAAACTGATTGGAATTATTTGTTGTTTGTTATGATTGGTATAATTACTTTTAGTAATGATAAGCTTTTGATTGAAAATGGTTTTGGGAAATAATTGTTTTAATCATAAAAACATATTATATTGGATACTGCTTTGTTTGAATTTTAATTGTTTGGATGTTATTTAATTGATTTGTTTGTAGACCCCCTCTCTCTCCCAGTCGTTGATTCTCCAGTGCTGAGTGCTGCCGTGCCGGACACGCTGGATCTCCAGGAGGAGCTGGAGCCCAAGGCAGCAAAGTGGCTCCATTGACATTGCCAATGCATTTTTCTCCATTCCTTTGGCAGCAGAGTGCAGGCCTCAGTTTGCTTTCACCTGGAGGGACGTGCAGCACACCTGGAACCGACTGCCCCAGGGGTGGAAACACAGCCCCACCATCTGCCACGGGCTGATCCAGGCTGCACTGGAAAAGGGTAAAGCTCCAAAACACCTGCAATACATCAATAACATCATTGTGTGGAGGAACAGGGCAATAAAAGCATTTGAGAAAGGAGAGAGGATCATCCAGATTCTGCTGGAAGGAGGTTTCCCCATCGAGAAGAGAAAAGTCAAGGGACCTGCCTGAGAGATCCAGTTCCTGGGAGTAGAGTGGCAAGATGGACAGAGCCAGATCCCCACTGGAATGATCAATGAGATCATCACAGTGTCTCCACCAACCAGCAAGAAGGAAACACAAGCTTTCCTAAGGGCCATAGGTTTGTAGAGAATGCATTCCTGAGTGCAGCCACATTGTGAGCCCTCTCTGCCTGGTCACCCTAAGAAGAACAATTCCAGCTGTGGCCCTGAGCAGCAACAAACCTTCACCCAGACCAAGCAGAAAATCGCTCATGCAGTGCCCTTGGCCCAGTCAGGACGGGACCAGAGGTGAGGAATGTGCTTTACTCTGCAGCCAAGAACAATGGCTTGTCCTGGAGCCTTTAGCAGAAGGTGCCTGGGGACTCGGGGCCGAGCACTAGAATTCTAGAGTCAAAGTTACAGAAAGTCTGAAGCAAACTACACTCACCCAAAAAACCCTCCAAAACCCAACAAAATCTCATCCACCTATAATAAGAAAGTTCAAGCCACCTCAAAAGAAATTATCACAAAAGCACAACTCCTCCTGGCACCCTGATACCCAAGTGGAAGTTTAAAGAAAAGGCTCCTCTACCCACCACGCCACCCACACCACATGGAGCCCATGGATTGCTCTCATCACACAGCACGGCCGGATTAGATACAAAAATCAACCTGAAATTTTAAAAACAATTAAAACCCACCACAAGATAAAAACTTTACTCTCACTAACAAAAAGGATCAGAAACAAGTAACCCAGGCTAAAAAGTTCCACCATACAATCGACTACCAGCACAAGAAACACGCTGTGCTCTTGTCACTGACAGTTTCTGTCTCATGGTTGAGATGAACCAGAATTGGAAATTGGCCGCAGGGAGCCCCACACAACGAGTCACACAAGCTACTGAAGGAGAAGGTGAATCAAGTGCACTTGCTGAACTCAAAGCCATTCAGCTGGCCCTGGACACTGCTGAAAGAGAGAACTGGCCAAAGCTCTACCTTTATACTGAATCATGAATAGTAACCAATGCTCTGTGGAGTTAGATAGAAAGGTAAAAAAAGGCCAGCTAGCAACATAAAGGAAAAACAATTGAGGCTGCTGATGAGTGCAAAAACATTGCCACTCAGACAAACTCTCTGTAAAAGTTCATCAGGTAGTCAGGCTAATAAAGACCACTAAAACAAGGAGCAAGTAGATCAAGCTGCAAAAACAGAGATGTCACCAATAAATTTAAATTGGCAACGTAAGGGAGAGTTGTTCCTAGCTCAACAGGCCCACACTGTCTCAAGCCATCAAGACAAAAATGCCACCTATAATTAGGCACAAAACTGAAAAGCAGATTTAACTATAAATTGCATTTCTCAAGTTATCCATAACTGTAAGACATGTGCTAAAATCAAGCAAGCCAAGCCCATAAAGCCTCTCTAATATGGGGGGAAGTATTCCAAATATAAGTATAAAGAAGGTGAGCAAATGAACTACATCACACTGCCTCAAACCCCCCAAGGCAAGTGCTACGTGAGCACAATTGTAGAAGACACCACTAGATCATTAGAAACCTACCCTGTACCTCACACTACTACTCAAAACACCATCTGAAGCCCAAAAAAGCAAGTCCTATAAAGACACAGCACCCCTGAGAGAATCGTCAGACAACAGGACCCATTTCAAGAACAGCCTTAGAAATACCTCAGCCAAAAACCAGGTGTTATGGGCTGATGTTTGGACTGGCTCCTCTCCTTGCTTCCCCCGTGCAGCTGCCGGTCCCTCCCTCGGATGGTTTTATCTAGGCTGGTGTTTTCCGGCTCTCTCTCTCTTGCTGCGCTTCGGTTGTGGGCTGTGTCTTGCTCTCTGCCGTCTGCTCAGCTGTGACCCCCTCCCCTGGCTGCTTTGGCCGTTTTTTTTTTTCCCCTTTTCCCCCAGCTGTTTTGTCTGTGCCCCCGTGTTGGCTCGTCTTGGGTTTGCTTTTGCTTGTCTTGGGCTCGCTTTAGCTTGTCTTGGGCTTGCTTTGGGCCTGCTCCCGGCTGCCCCTCCCCCTCTCTCCCTTCTCCCTGCTCCAGGGATTTGCACCGACTCTGGAGGACAAGGATCTGGACTTCGGGGGCCGCTGCTGGAGGTCGGCTTGGGAGGCTCTGCCACTCTCCCCGGCGAGGACCAGCTGGGTTCGTCTCATCTGGGTTTGGGTTGGGGGAGTGTTTCTTTTGTATTTTTGTTAATAAAAAGTTTTTTCCATTTTCACCACAAGAACAATTCTTTCTGAGCTCATTGAAGGAAGGAATTGTAAAAAAGAAAAGGGGGGGGGGCCCTTTGGAGCTCTTTTTCCCCAAATTTGTCCTAAACTTGGACACCAGGATATTGAATAAATAGATTATATCCCTTATTACACACCAGCTGCCAGGAAAGTTGAACTGTACAACAGACTACTTAAAATTACCCTAAATGCACTTGGCAGGGAAACATCCAAAAATTGAGAAATGAACTTAACAAAAGCCACCTAAACAGTCAACACCTGAGAGTCCATCACTCAAGCAAGTCCTGCCCAGTCTGAAGCCTTGCACACAGTGCATGGGGATAAAGTCCCTGTAGTGCACATAAAAGGTATTTTAAGACTGTTTAGATTAGGCCCACCTCAAGCAAAGGCAAACCAATCCGTACAATTGGTTTTGCTCAAAAACCCAGTTCCACTTAGTAGGTAATGCAGAAAGATAAAGAAACCCATTGAGTACCACACAAAAACCTAATCTTAAGGAGAACTGTGTGTAAAGTTTCACTGTGGATAAAAATATATAGCAGAGTTGAAAGAAGGTATTAATTAAGGTAGGATGCAGATGGTAATAGAATAAGGAGTAGATCATGTCTTAAGTTGCAATGCAAGATGCAAGCAGAAGTATACATTCTATCAGCATCTGCTGAAACGAGGCAGAGCAGGGCTCCTTATCTCTTCCATGACCCATCCATCAAAACTCCTCCCCACAAGGAGTTATACCTTATGGGAGATGCCCCATCCAAGGAGAAAAGCCAAGCATATCCTACCTAAATAAAATCTGAAATTTGAAACATCAGAGCAACATTTCCCAGTAAATTCCCAGAAGAAGACCAGGCCTATCTTCATCACCTCTAGATGTTAAAAAGTAACTACACCCTTCTCCAAAATCATTGCTTCAACAAAACCACTTTCACAAAATCTGTCACTCCAAGAAAACTATAGGTACCATTATTCAGACTGTAACCAACACCCTGAACAACAGGGTTACAGGCTGTATTCTGACCTTGGCAGTGTTTTGGTCTTTATATTAGTATACTTTTATTTTCATTTTCCCAGTGAAAAACTGCTGTTCTAAATCCCATATCTTTGCCAGAGAGCTCCTTAATTTCCAAGTCATATTGATTTAGAGGGAGGGAGTTTACATTTTCCATTTCAAGAGAAGCTCCAGAACTCCTCAGCAGACACCTGTCTGTCAAACCAAGACAGTGCCCTGCTGCAGCTCCATCCCCATGGCAGGATCCGCGCTGGATGATCCCCAGGGACCCCCGATGGGCAGAGCCCCCCTGAGCCCTGGTGCTGCTGATCCGTGTTGGGAAGACACCTGGCTGGGGGCTGCACACCCTCCCTGTGGCCTGGATTTTCTTTGCATTTCTCTTTGCCCTTCCCAAACACCCAAAACCAGGGTAAAAATAGAGATGTTAAATAACGACTTGCTTGGGAACATGGGGGGATCTTCCAGGGGATGCGGGGGACGTTCGGTTCCAGGGATTTGAAGAGTCCTGGGAGGGACCTGGGGATTGCTCAGGGCGTTGGGCACCCCAGTTCCAGCGGCTCTGGCTGCGCTGGGAGACCCTGGTGGAAGTTTTAGGGCAGCTGATGAAGGACTGCCTGCCCTGGACCTGTGCTTATGTCCCCCCATCCTACCTTCCACTGTCCCCTGTCCAGGATTCCCCTCTCCCCGCTGTCACTTCCTTGGCCCCAGCCCATTATCGTGTCACTCCACCTTTGTCCTGTGCTCCTCCCAGTTGAGATCCCATTCCCAGTCTCATTCCCATATTCTCGCTCCCTGTCCCTTATTATTATCCCCACTTGCTGTTCCCATATTCCCAGTTCCATATACCCTGTCTTGTTCCCATTCTTGTATTGTCCCAGTCTCATTCCCATATTTCCAATTCCATATTCCCTCTCCTACTCCATATTCCCATTCCCAGTGCTATTCCCATATTCCCTTTGTGTTCCCTGTTCCCATCTCTGCTGCCTTGCCATTCTTAATCCCCAGCCCATATTCTCTCAACTATTACTTTTTCTGTATTCCCAGTCCCTGACCCCATTCCCAGAACACTTCCTGAGGGCTGCCTCTGCCACGGGGGCCTGAGGGCTCCACAGCTCGGGCTGCCTGTGCCACACGAACCCTTTAGCCCTGCTGCTGCCCTTGGCCCTGCTGCAGAGAGTACAATGCTTTGGGCATTGCTCACAGATGCCCAGCTGGCCACAGCAGCCCGTTGCCCTCGCCATTCCCTTCTCACTGCCATTCTCCATTCCCATTGCCTGTTCCCATTCCCGCTCCCTGTCCCCATTCCCGATCCATGTCCCCATTCCTGATCCCTCTCCCCATTCCCATTGCCTGTCTCCATTGCCTGTCCCCATTACTTGTCCCCATTACTTGTCCCCATTTTCGCTCCATGTCCCTATTCCCGCTCCCTGTCCCCTCTCACCGGCCGCCGCCATTTCTCCGTTCCCCTCATGCCTCTCACGTGACCCCGTAAACCCCGCGCGGCTCCTGCCCACCAATTCCAGCACGCGATCACTCCTGGATTTGCATAACCACGCCCTTGGCTCTGGACCCGCCCAGCATCGGCTGCAGCCACCTCTGGGCGCTCTTTGCTCCCAGCTCCCTCCCAGTGCTCCCAGTAAGAGCAGCACTGGCAGGGAAAGCGCTCCCAGTTCTTTCCTGGGGCTCTCAGCATCACTTCCGCTGCTCTCGCTGTCATTCCCAGTGCTCCCAGTATCACTCCCAGCACCGTGCAGGTCGCAGCAGCTTTGTAACCGCCCAGCGCAGAGCACGGCTCCTTTTGGATGTCGGCATCTGCCTGGGCCGGGCTGGGAGCAGAGAAGGAGCAGGAGGAAGAGGAGGAGCAATTTTGCGACCGCACACTTTCCTCATCCACAGCTTCCCCAGGTCCGGCAGCATCGCCCACCAAAAACCCGCAGGTGAGCGGGGAGGGGGAGCTCGCCCCAAATCCATCATGGGGGGGCTCCGGGAGGGTTTTATTTTGCGGTTCAGGGGATGTTTGGATCTTGCAGGTGCCCCTGGAGGGATCCTGGAGGCTCCCACGTGGCGATGGCCCGGTATCGGCGGGGAGGGGGGCGATATCAGCTCTGGGGATCCCCGGCAGAGTCGGGGGGGAAGGCAGGAACCCCGGAGCGGGGAGAGCACAGAGGGGCGATCCCGGAGCCGGGGGACCCCCGGCAGCCTGGAGGGGTGCGGGAGGTTGGTGCTGAGCGGGCTCTGGGCCCCCGAGGCTGAAAGGGGCGCTGACTGCTCCAGCTGCCCTTGGGCAGCACCACCATCAAACCCAACGCGCTCAGCCCTTGTTTTCCCTCCAAACCAGGATTTCCCAAACTTCAGTACCAAGGAGCCTGAGGAGGCCATGAGGAAGAGGTAGAGTTCCTGGAAGCCCCAGGCAGGTGAGGAGGAAGTCAGTGCCCCATTCCCCCTGTGTCCTGCTCCATCTCCCAGCCCAGTATGGCCCTGGCTGCAGCAGAGCCCTGGGGGGATCTCCTTGCCCTTCCCTCTGGCACGGAGGCAAATCCCATCCTGTCCTTGTCCTTCCTCCCCCAGACAAGGAGCTGAGCACGGACAGCAGGGAGGACAAATCCCCGCGGCACAGCCTCGGGCAAGAGGCCGTTTGCAGCGGCTCCACGGCGCAGGAATGCAACGGGGAGGAAAAGCCCCGCAGATCCCGCAGCAGGAGGGTCTGCAAATGCACAGCCCGGGGATCCCAGCAGGAAAGAGCCAGCCCGGGTCGGGGAGGCAGCTGGAGCTCGGAGCTGGGGCTGCGTGAGCAGCTTCATCAAGGGGAAAAGCCTCACAAGTGCTCGCAATGTGGGAAGGGCTTCAGTGTGAAAAGCAACCTCATCCAACACCACAGAATCCACATGTGGGAACAGCCCTATGAGTGTGGGGAGTGTGGGCAGAGATTCAGAGACAGCTCAAACCTGACTGCGCACCAGAAGAGCCACACTGGGGAGACCCCCTACGAGTGTGATAAATGCAGGAAGAGGTTTCAGAGCCATCCCCCTCTCCTCCTGCACTATTGCACTCACATGAATGAGAGGCCTTATGAGTGTCATGACTGCGGGAAGGGCTTCAACCTACACTCTACCCTTGTCAGGCACCTGGGAGAGACCCTACGAGTATCCTGAGTGTGGGAAGAGCTTCTCAAGGGGCTCTACCTTGACCCAACACCAACGGAGTGTCCACTGAGGGAAGCCCTGTGAGTGCCCTGAGTGCAGGAAGAGTTTCATGCGCTGCTCCAGCTCCATCCCCCATGGCAGGATCCGCGCTGGATGATCCCCAGTGACCCCTGGTGAGCAGAGCCACCCTGAGCCCTGGTGCTGCTGATCCGTGTTGGGAAGACACCAGGCTGGGGGCTCCACATCCTCCTGGCTCATGGTGGCCTTGATTTTCTTTGCATTTCTCTTTGTCTTTCCCAAGCATCCAAAGCCAGAATAAAAATAAACATGTTGAACAAAGGTATGGTTGGGGACTTGGAGGCATCTTCGAGAAGATGTGAAGGATGCTGGATTTGAGGAACAGGAAGCTGGTTGCTATTTCAGAATGGAGCAGAGCAGATGTTTATGGGACAGGAGCCCTCTGGTGCTGTCAGGATCCTGCAGCTTGCAAGGTGCTCTGCTCTCCCTCAGTTCCTCTCTGAGAGATGCCAATCCCAGCTCGGCACCTCAGGGCACTCGGGCCCTGCAAGTGGCACTGCCTGTTCATGGGCAGACAACTGATGTCTGCCTGCAAAGGGGCACAGGTTTAGTACTTGCACACTTCATAATATGCAAGCATGTTTTTATTACCTGGGTCATTGAAGTATGTCCTGGTTCAGGGCAAATTTGGGAAGAAACTCCAAAAGGGATCCCCCTAGAAAGTAGATTCAAGCCCCTTCTCCTACTGCTTCAGGAAAAGATTTCATTGGAGAAAAGTGGAAAGACCCCTATTTGTTTAACAAGTATTGACAAGCATAAAAAGGGAAAAATATTGAACAATAAAACCTCTCACTGTTCTGAAGAGATGGCAAATTCAGAAAGTCCTTTTTGTGGGTGTAGCTCGGCTCACTCAGTCTCTTATCAGTCCCTCTGGTGCTGGTATGCAGCGTCCCAGGCCCCAGTGGGTCACAGGTGTGAGCTCCCGGTGTTCTGGGTTTTCAGTCCAGAGCAGGTTTGAATAGTTCCAAGAAAAAGAAAAATCACAGCCCAGGGAACTTCAGTGCCTCAGCTAGCTAAAAAAGTACTGACTAAAAAACAGATGAGAGCTCCCTCTCACTGCCCATCCATGCTGCAGACAACACAGTCAGAAGAAGGAAGCTGAAGCTCTTATCTATATATTTTGAAAACAACTGCCTCAGACATTCCACCGCTTCTTCTTCTCCCCCCACTTCACTCTCAAATCTAGTTTTAAAGGTGCAAAAGTTATTTCTGGGCTAAATAGATGGATGGAGATACAATTCAACATGATAAAGTCACCCCAGGACAAGATGTAAGCTGAGTTAAATGGTGTTAAGTATTGTTCTTTTCCTAATTTAAGTTTAATATAACTTATAAGCTGAGTTAAATACTCTTAAGTGTTACTCCTCTGTTAAATTGTTATAGTCATCAGTTAAAAGTTAGGTTAAATACTGTTAAGTGCAGTTCTTTTGCTAAATTGTGAAGATCAAAGTATAAGTTAAGGTTAAGGTGTAAGTTAAGTCCTGTTAAGTTTGAACTCTGTTAGGCTTTGAGGCTGCATTGCTTTTATCCTTGCCCTCACTGTCCTTTTGTCACACCCACTTGAGCACACACACACGGACAATTCTCGGTTCATTTCTGATTTGATTGACTGGATTTTGTTTGTTTTTGTTGTTGCATTGTTTCCTTGGTGTGCCTGAAGTGTCCAGTCCAGGGGTAGGGTGACTCTTGCCAAGGAACTTTGTTGTGCTGTAGCTTAACATTAAATCTGGTTTTTGCTGATCCCGTGCTGGGGATTTTTTAAATGCTGTCAGCCCCTGGCTCATAACAGGGTGGAGGAGCCCTGGCCCAGGCTCTGGCCCTGGGACATGGGGATGCTGCCGGGGGGTCCCTGTCCCCCTGTGCCACCCCCAGGGCCCGGCCCCTGTCCCCGTGTCAGACTCTGGGGTCGATCTCATGGAACATCCTCTGGGGGAGGCTGTGGCATGGAGGGCGGGGGGACCTGGGGGGACAGGGGACCCCCCTGTGCACGAGCAGTGTTGGACTGTGAGGGGGGAAAGGGGCAGAGTGACCTCCCCAGTGACCTCACACAGCCCTGGGATGTCACACAGCACCCTATGATGTCACACAGCTCTGTGATGTCACACAGAACCTTATGATGTCACACAACACCCTGTGATGTCACACAGCCCCTGTGATGTCACACAGCACCCTATGATGTCCCAAATTCATTGTGATGTCACATAACCCTATGATGTCACAAAGCACCCTATGATGTCACAAATTCATTGTGATGTCACACAACCCTGTGATGTCACACAGCATCCTATGATGTCACACAGCACCCTATGATATCGCAAATTCATTGTGATGTCACACAGCTCTGTGATGTCACACAACTCCTGTGATGTCATACAGCACCCTGTGATGTCACATTGCCCTGTGATGTCATATAGCCCCTGTGATGTCACACAGCCTCTGTGATCTGTGAAGTCACAGTCATTGCTGTGATGTCACACAATCTGCCCTGGGATGTCACACGGCCATTCTGTGATGCCACATCCTGCTCTAGGATGTCACAGCCCCTCTCTGATGTCACATAGCCACCCTGTGATGGCAGAACACACTCACTGATGCCACAGCCTTCTCTGGGACATCACACAGCTGCTCTGTAATGTCACAGCCTGCTGTCTGATATCAGAGCCACCCTCTATGATGGCACAGTCTCCTCTGTGACCTCACTGCCCTCTCTATGGTGTCACACAACCGTCCAGTGCTGTCACAGCCCACTCAGCAATATCACAGACTGTTCTGTGATGTCACAGCCCAATCTGTGACCTCACACAACCCACTCTCTGCTGTCACACAGCCCCTTTCTGACATCACAGCTGCTCTTTGGCTCCATGACACAGCCACAGAGGTGCTGCTGTGCCACAGCCCCCTCTGGGACATGACACAGCCCCTGCCAGTGCTGAGCACTGTGAGCTCTGCCTGTGCCCTGCTCGTGTACCTGCCATGCCCTGGCAGTGCCCCAGCTCTGCTGGGCTGTCACAGGAGCTGCTCCTGGGCAGAGCTGTCTCTCTGCAGCGCTGCACCTGCCAGGAGCTGCCTCTGTGCTGGAGCCTGGCCCAGCTCAGCAGCACAGGCACAGCACAAGGACTTGAATCACCCTCTCAGAGCTTTGGTGCTGTTTGCATCAGACTGAGTCCCTGAGAGAGTGTGCTCAAAAAACTTCTCAAGAGCTCCAAGTGAGATTGAAGCACTGAAGTTTCTCATATTTAACTAGATCCCAGTGAGGGACAGGACTGAGAAAGTGTCCTCAGGCCCCAGTTAGAGCAGAACACTGGAGGCACTGGTGGCAGGTGGGGACAAAGCAGGGAAAGGTGCCTCTGGTGCTGAGCACAGCTGGATGTGTTTCAGGAATGCAAAGGGCCAAGGCCTGAGCCCCAGCCCCTGGCAAAGGCAGATCCTGTCCCTCCCTCATTGCTCAGGGCTCTTCCCAGGCCACTGGGCCCTGGGGATGTGCAATGCCAAAAGCAGGACCATGGGGCGGCCCTGCCAGGCTGCTGAGCAGGGACAAGGAGGCAATGAGGCCCCAGCACAGCAAGGCTCACTTATCCCCTGCTGGCCTCAGGCCCAGGGCCAGCAGCCATGGCTCAAGTGCTGCAGCAGTTGGCTCTGGCAGGGCCTTTCAGCTGCTGCCCATCCCTGTGCCCTCTGCAGCCCAGGCTGTCCTACAGTGTCCATGCCCTGCGCCTCTGTCCCTGCAGGCTGTCGTCATCCCCCGGATGCCCCACCTCGCTGCCCCTTCCTTTGCTGACAGCTCTGCATCCTGCCTGCCTCTGCCTGGACACACTAAGCCTTGGGCTGCTCCAGACTCCTTTTGGGGAACGTGTTGCACCACAGCCCTTCTTGAAGAGAGAAATTCCTTTCTCCTTGTGTTCAGTCTGGACTGCCTCAACTGTTCATGGCATCAATCCTTTCTTTCTCTCTCTGTTTTTCACTAAGTCAAAATGATTCACTATCTCTGAAATGGCCCCTCAATCACTCCCAGGGTTCTCCTCTGCTGTCCTCAGTCCCCACTCCACTGAGCACAGAGCTCCTTTGTCCCTATATAGTGGTTATTTACTTGAGGCCTCCAAACCCCACCTCCAGAGATCTCTGGGCCCTCTCTAAGGTGTTTTCAAATGAAGACATCCAGTTCATAGTGTAAGAAAATCACCAGATGAACAAGGCTAGTCAGACCTCTCTATTCTGGCTACTTTTGTCTGGGAACAACCCTTGAAGAGATACAATTTGGGCTCAGTGTTATAAGGCAGGAGAGAATCAGCTCTGAGGAAGACAAGGGCAACCAGACTTGGTGGAAATGGCAGCTTTTGTCTGGGAGCAATACCTAGATATTAGGAATTCTAAAGGGGGAATCCCATTTTGGCCATGGATGCTTGAATGAGAAGAGAGGTTCTTTTCCATTTGAAGGAAAGCCCAGAGCCCCAGTGTTTCAGGGGAACATGACAAGAGCATGGCAATGGGCATGCCAGGGGTAGTTGGACCATTCAGGCAAAGACAACCAGGCCTGTTACCTGTTCTCTTGTTTCCATGGGACCCAGCAGAATCACAACAGTAGTGTCATATTGGATTCTTGGTTTCATGAGTCCCAGGTGTGTCACACTGGCCTCTTGTTTCCATGGGGCTCCACAGTGTCACAATGGTCCCTTTTTTCCATGAGGCCTTGCAGTGTCTCAGGGGTCTCCTTGGTGTCACAGTATCACAATGGACCCTTGGTTCCATGGGGACTCACAATGTCAGAAGGGTCTCCTTGGTTCCACAGGGTCCTGCAGAGCCTCTTGACTCAACAAGGCCCCCAGATGTCATCATGGTCTCCAGGATTCCATAGGACCTGGCAATGTCACAATGGACCTTTAGTTCCATAGGGTCTGGCACTGTTACATGAATCTTTAGTTCCATGGGGCTCTGTACTGTCACTATGGACTCCTTGGTTCCATGGTGCCACACAGAGACACAATCACACTTGGACCAACAAGACCCTATCTTGTCACAATTGTTCATTGCTTCCATGGGACCTTGCAGTGTCACAATGGACTCCTAAGTTCCCTAGGGCCACAAAGTGTCACAGTGTCCCCTTAGTTCAGTGAGGCCTGTGATGCCCTTAAGATTTTTGCCTTTATATTTTTCAAATCCTGTACTGCATTAGTGCATAACTCTGAACTCCATATATAATGCGTTAGTTAACTATCTTCACACTTTGGTCAGACAAAACAATTCCTCTGAAATTCAAGGAAAGCCTACAGCCTCAGACTCTGAAAAGTATAAACAAAATTGGGGGAATAAGGCTTCATTACTTGAAGCTGTAATTGGAGGATTAAGTCCTGATATGTAAATTTACCAAACTTATAATTTCTTAAAAATGTTGTCACCACTATCAATCTCAGGTGTAGCCTTTGGGAGGCTTCTGACTGCCCAAGGTGTATCTATTGAAGGCCTTTAATAAATACCCACTTTATTCTCTTAACCTTGCCTAGCCTCTGTTCTAGGTAGCCCTCTAAGGCATCATTTTTAGTGTCACAATAGTCTCCATGATTCCATAAGGCCTTGCAGTGTCAAAACAGATCATTGATTCCAGGACACCCCACAGAGTCACAGCAGACCATTAGTTCCAGTGTGTCATTATGGTCCCCTTGGCTCCACAAAGATCTGAAGTGACACAATGACCCTTTGATTTCACAAAGCCTCATACTGTAAAAATGGTCTCCTTGGTTCCATTATGCCCTGGTGCGTCACAATGCACCTTTGGTTCCACAGTGCCCCATAGTCTCACAAACGTCTCCTTGGTTCCACGGTGTCAGAATGGCCCCTTTGTCCCATGGAGCCCCACACTGTCACTGTGGTCCTCTTGATTCCATGAAGCCCTGCCTCATTACAATGGCCGTAATGGCTACAATGGTCTCCAGTGAGATTCTCTACAACTCCCTGAAAAGAGGTTATGGTCAGGTGGGGATTAGTCTCTTCTCCCAGGAAACCACTGACACAATGAGAGGACACAGTCTGAAGATGAGTTTAGGTTTGACATCAGGGAAAAAATTCTTCACTGAAAGAGTGATTGGGTACTGGAAAATTCTGCCCAGGTAGGTTGTGAAGTCACCACCCCCAGTGACATTTTAAAAAAGACTGGACGTGACATTCAAAACCATGGATTCGTTGATGAGGGGATGTTAGGTCTCAGGTTGGACTGGATGGTCTCAAAGATCTTTTCCAACCTCATTCACTCTGGGATTCTGTGTCAAAATTGTCTCCATTGTTCCATGAGGCCCTGCAATGTCACAATGGACCTTTGGTTTCATGAGTCCCTACAGTGTAACAACAGACCCTTGGTTCCATGAGGTTCCTCAGTGACACAATTGCCTCCTTGGATCTACAGTGTCACAAAGGCCGCCCGTGAGCTTTCATACTCTCAGCAATAGTTTTGCAGTGTCACCATGGACCCTTTGTTCCATGCGTTTCTGGAATATAACATGGTCACCTTGTTTGCATGAGGTACAGAAATGTCACAATGGACTCCTTGGATCTTTGAAGCCCTGCAGTGTCACAATGGACTTTTTGGTTCTGTGAGGCCCTGCAGTGTCACAATGCACCCATGATTGCAGGAAGTTCCATAGAGTCACCATGGCCTTTTTGGATGTGCAGTATGACAATGGACCATTGGTTCCATGAGGACTTTCTCTGTCACAAATTACTTTTGGTTCCATGAGGTTTCTCAGTGCCACAATGGTCTCCTTGGATCCGCAGTGTCACAAAAGACCATAACTTCCACATGGCTCCATGCAGTCCAAATAGATTTTGGTTCCATGAGCTCCCACAGTGTCAAAAGACCCCTTTGTTCTTGATGTTCCATAATGGAACACTTGACTCCTTGGTGCTGTGAGGCCCGGCTGTCACCAAATCTAAAAAATACCACAATAACACTATTTAGCACAAATTTGGTGCTAAAGAGGGCATAAGTTTTTTCAGGACTCAGGTCCAATGGGGGATAATGCTTATCCTTATGTGGACATATGCTTCTACAAGTGTGTTTCTTATATTTAGTCACTAAATGTGCATTAAAATTGACTCATTTCCATAAAACCTACTCCAAGTTCCCATGTTCGGACCTTGTTTTCTCTGCCACTGCACCCTTGAGCCATATGTGTTCTTCTTATCTGCCAACCAGCCTTGCTAGGAAAGAAACCCCTGCATGGGGGAACCCATAGAACTAAGGATTCATGTAACAGTGCCAGACCCCATGGAACCAAAGGTCCATTGTGACGTGGCCAGATCTTATGGAATCCTGGAGACCATGATGACATCTGGGGGCCTTGTTGAGTCAAGAGGCTCTGCAGGACCCTGTGGAACCAAGGAGACCCTTCTGAGTCCCAATGGAACCAAGGGTCCATTGTGATACTGTGACACCAAGGAGACCCCTGTGACACTGCAAAGCCTCATGGATAAAAGGGACCATTGTGACACTGTGGAGCCCCATGGAAACAAGAGGCCAGTGTGACACACCTGGGACTCATGAAACCAAGAATCCAATATGACGATACTGTTGTGATTCTGCTGGGTCCCATGGAAACAAGAGAACAGGTAACAGGGCTGGTTGTCTTCACCTGAATGGTACAAGTGCCCCTGGCATGCCCATAGCCATGGTCTTGTCATGTTCCCCTGAAACACTGGGGCTCTGGGATTTCCTTCAAGAGGAAAAGAGCCTCTCTTCTCATTCAAGCATCCATAGCCAAAATAGGATTCCCCTTCAGAATTCCTGAAATGCAGGGATTGCTCCCAGACAAAAGCTGCCATTTCCACCAAGTCTGGTTGCCCTTGTCTTCCTCAGAGCTGATTCTCTCCTGCCTTATAACACTGAGCCCAAATTGTATCTCTTCAAGGGTTGTTCCCAAATAAAAGTAGCCAGAAGAGAGAGGTCTGACTAGCCTTCTTCCTCTGGTGATTTTCTTACACTATGAACTGGATGTCTTCATTTGAAAACACCTTGGAGAAGGTGAAGAGATCTCTGGAGGTGGGGTTTGGAGGCCTCAAGCAAATGACCACTATATAAGGACAAAGGAGCTCAGTGCTCAGTGGAGTGGGGACTGAGGACAGCAGAGGAGAACCCTGGGAGGGATTGAAGGGCCATTTCAGAGACAGTGGATCATTTTGTCATAGTGGCAAACAGAGAAAGAAAGGATTGATGCCATGAACAGCTGAGGCAGTCCTCACTGAATACAAGGAGAAAGGAATTTCTCTCTCCAAGAAGGGCTGTGGTGCAACACGTTCCCCAAAAGGAGTCTGGAGCAGCCCAAGGCTTAGTGTGTCCAGGCAGAGGCAGGCAGGATGCAGAGCTGTCAGCAAAGGAAGGGGCCAGCGAGATTGGGCAGCCAGGGGATGAAGACAGCCTGCAGGGACAGAGGCGCAGGGCATGGACACTGTAGGACAGCCTGGGCTGCAGAGGGCACAGGGATGGGCAGCAGCTGAAAGGCCCTGCCAGAGCCAACTGCTGCAGCACTTGGGCCATGGCTGCTGGCCCTGGGCCTGAGGCCAGCAGGGGACAAGTGAGCCTTGCTGTGCTGGGGCCTCATTGCCTCCTTGTCCCTGCTCAGCAGCCTGGCAGGGCCGCCCCATGGTCCTGCTTTTGGCATTGCACATCCCCAGGGCCCAGTGGCCTGGGAAGATCCCTGAGCAATGAGGGAAGGACAGGATCTGCCTTCCCGGGGGCTGGGGTTCAGCCATGGCCCTTTGCATTCCTGAAACACATCCAGGTTTGCTCAGCATCAGAGACACCTTTACTTTTCTTGTTCCTACATGTTACCAGTGCCTCCATTGTTCTGCTCTATCTGGTACCTTGGGGAACTTTCTCAGTCCTGTCTCTCAGTGAGACCCATTAAAAGTTCAAGAAACTTTCAAGTTTCAATTTAATTTTGAGTTCTTGAGAGGATTTTTGAAAAACATTCTCTCAGGGACTGAATCTAATTTAAAAAAGACCAAACTCCTGAGAGAGTCATCAAAGTCATTGTGTTGTGTCTCCTGGCACAGAGGGAGATAATGGCAACCAGGAAAAGCTTCAAAAAGACATTTCTGCTGAGAAGCTGCTTCTCTCCCAGCCCAGCAGAGCTGAGAGCACTGCCTGCAGGCACTGAGGGGACAGGAGCCAGACACAGACAGGCTGAAGGCAATCAGGAATGGGAAGACATTGAGCTGAGATTTCACTTAGGGAAACATCTTCATAGCCCTGGACATGGTGAGTCTGTGGGTGCAGGGCAATGTCCTCTGTGCTCCTGGAGGGACCTCTTGGAGCCAGCACAGCTCACAGCCCGGGGGATGTGTCAGGAGGACTCTCCCAGTTTCTCTGAGGCACAGGAGGAGGAGGAGGATGTGCTGCAGAGTGAGGCTGCCCTGGGCACTGTCAAGAGGGACAGACAGGGCAGGATGGCTCCTGCTGCCAGGGATGGCTGCAGGGGCTGAAGCTGGGGCTGCAGCAAGGGCTGCCCAGGGCTGTCCTGCAGAGCAGCTCCTGCAGCTATGAGGGCTCTTGGCCAGCCCAGGGCATGTGCCACCTGCCAGGGAGATATCTCCGCCTGCCTGGCAGCTCCCCATGGACAGTGGGGAGAAGTTGGAGGTGGAAAGAGCCACCCCCATCAGGGCAGATTTCTCCTGCTGTGGAGATGGTGCTGCATGGCCAGGACTGCTCGCAGCTTTCTCCTCAAGGGAAGGGAAAGGGGCTGCCAGGTGTGTCTGTGTCACTGAGTCTCCTGCACTGTCCCACTGGGCATCAGCAGATCTGCCTCAGATCTTCCTCAGATCTTCCTCACAAAGTGCCTCCTCACCCTCCTCTGCCTACAGACAGCGGCAGCAGCACCTTGGCTTGCAGCATCTCAGTTTATCTGAGCTGCCCTTAAGGCCCTGCTGCCAGGAAGATGCCCCTGGGCAGTACCCTGTGCTGGGAGGAGTGTGCAGGGCAGAGCTGAGCCTCAAGGGCTGGTCTGGGCTCTGGCAGCCCTAGCAACGACAAGGCTTGGATAGAGGGAAACTTCTCCCAATAGGCACAATTCCAGACAGCAGACAGCCAGATCAAACCTGGATACCCTCCATCTTCAGGTGCCTAGGGAAAGAGAGAAGTGTTCAGAGAAGTTGACTTTGAAACCAGACATTTTACGGAGTCCTCTTTATTTTTGCAGAAAATTTTAAGTGCAGTCACCCTGAAATAGAGAGAGGTGTAATCACCAAGTGCCAGCTGTGTGGATCCCGCAGGTGTGACTGCTCTGGGAGTGGGAGTCCTTTTTTCCCTCTGGGCTCCCCAGTGTTCAGGCTGAGAGCAATGCTGAAAGAGGATTTCTGTACCTTCAACGAAGGAGGCAATACATTATCAGTAAAACCCACAGCTTAAAAATTTTAAAAATAGAAAGTGATATTTTCCAAAGAAAGAGATGAATTTTTGAGTAAATTACTGAGAAAAAAAAGCATAGGATTGACTAACGGAAATCTGACCCAGTGTATCAATATTTTCTTTCAACAGTCCACAATGTCCAGATTGAAGAAATGTCCAACAGCAGCTCCATCAGCCACTTCCTCCTGCTGCCATTGGCAGACATGCAACAGCTGCAGCTCCTGCACTTCTGCCTCTTCCTGGGCATCTCCCTGGCTGCCCTCCTGGCCAACAGCGTCATCATCAGCACCGTAGCCTGCGGCCACCACCTGCACACCCCCATGTTCTTCTTCCTGCTTAACCTGGCCCTCACTGACCTGGGCTCCATCTGCACCACTGTCCCCAAAGCCATGCACAATTCCCTCTGGGACACCAGGAACATCTCCTACTCTGGTTGTGCTGCACAAGTATTCTTCTTTTTTTCTTTATGTCAACAGAGTATTTTCTCCTGACCATCATGAGCTACGACCGCTACGTGTCCATCTGCAAACCCCTGCACTACGGGACCCTCCTGGGCAGCAGAGCTTGTGCCCACATGGCAGCAGCTGCCTGGGCCAGTGCCTTTCTCTATTCACTGCTGCACACAGCCAATACATTTTCCCTGCCCCTGTGCCAGGGCAATGCATTGGGGGGGTTCTTCTGTGAAATTCCAGAGATCCTGAAGCTCTCCTGCTCCAAATCCTATCTCAGGGAACTTGGACTTTTTGCAGTTAGTGTTTGTTTAGCTTTTGCCTGTTTTGTGTTCATTGTTTTCTCCTATGTGCAGATTTTCAGGGCTGTGCTGAGGATTCCTTCTGAGCAGGGACGGCACAAAGCCTTTTCCACCTGCCTCCCTCACCTGGCTGTGGTCTCCCTGCTTCTCAGCACTGGCACATTTTCCTGCCTTAAGCCACCCTCCATCTCCTCCCCAACTCTAGATCTGCTACTGTCATATCTGTACTCAGTTGTTCCTCCAGCCCTGAACCCCCTCATCTACAGCCTGAGGAACCAGGAGCTCAAGGATGGCTTGAGGAAAATCATCATGAATGCTTCTCAGAAAAAATAAACTCTCATTCTCCTTTATCACTATTATAATAATACTCATTAATGCCCACTCTATGTACTGTGGTTTTGGTTTGTAGTTTTTTTTTTTTCTCTGTGTCCAAGTTTAGGACAAATTTGGGGAAAAAGAGCTCCAAAGGGCCCCCCCCTCCCTTTTTCTTTTTCACAATTCCTTCCTTCACTGAGCTCAGAAAGAATTGTTCTTCATGTGAAAATGGAAAAAACTTTTTTATTAACAAAAATACAAAAGAAACACTCCCCAACCCAAACCCAGATGAGACGAACCTAGCTGGTCCTTGCTGGGGAGAGCGGCAGAGCCTCCCAAGCCGACCTCCAGCAGCGGCCCCCGAAGTCCAGATCCTCGTCCTCCAGAGTCGGTGCAAATCCCTGGAGCATGGAGAAGGGAGAGAGGGGGAGGGGCAGCCGGGAGCAGGCCAAAGAAAGCCCAAGACAAGCTAAAGCGCGCCCAAGACAAGCAAAAGCAAACCCAAGACAAGCCAAAACAGGGGCACAGACAAAGCAGCTGGGGGAAAGGGGAAAAAAAATGGCCAAAGCAGCCAGGGGAGGGGGTTACAGCTGAGCAGACGGCCAGAGCAAGACACAGCCCAAAACCGAAGCGCAGCAGGAGACAGAGAGCCGGAAAACACCAGCCTAGATATAACAGTCCGAGGGAGGGACCGGCAGCTGCACGGGTGAAGCAAGGAGAGGAGCCAGTCCAAACATCAGCCCATAACACTCTAGCACAGGTATGACATATTTTAGAATTTTTTAACAAGAAAATACTTATCTTTACCATTTTTAATTCAGTATTTGCATTTCTAGTGTGAACCATAGACTATATAATCCTGGAGTTGTACCACATATGTGCTTACACAAAATAAAGAACTTGGTGTTGCTGTGTTTGCCTGACATATTTCCTCCTTGGCTTCTCTGCAGGGTTGGTGCCTTTGTTCAGAGCTGGGGTGAAAAAGGAACCCCAGTGCTCCTCACTGCCAGGCACCCCCAAGGCTTCTGCTCCATAACCTCCCCCTCCTTCACTTCCACACTCCCCTTCAAAGCCCCTGTGTTGGTTTAAGTCCTCAGGGCTCATTTAGCTCAGTCTCAGTCCTGCTGTGTGACTGTCCAGGGACTGCAGGCAGGGACAGGCTGTGGGCACTGCTGGGACAGAGCTGGACTCTGCAACATCATTTCCTTCATGCAAAGGCATCTCCCCAGTGCAGGGCCTGAAAGCTTCAATCTCCTTCCCCGTTTGCACTCAAGGATGTTCCCAACACAGTGCCCTGGAGAGAACAGCAGTGACAGCCAAAATGTGGCATTGTTCAGGGTGGGGCTGTCCCAGCAGTGGCCCTTGCAAAGCCAGAGCTGCTTCCAGCAGTGCCTCTCACACCAGGGCACAGAGGTTGTTCTTCCCTGCCTGGAGGGACATCAAGTGACCAGGTCAGGAGTCTGTGTTTGCAGTGCAAGGACATTCCACAGCCCTGAACATCTTATGTGCATGTGAGGGGACTTAAACCCAGTGAGCACAAACACCTGCAGATGTTTCTGGAGTTTCCAGAGCCTAACATCCCCTGGGAACCCCTGGATGCAGGGCTGGGATGAGCTCCTGTGCTCAGAGCTCCCCGTGTCCATCCCTCTGGCCGTGGAGCACCTCAGGCAGGGGCAGGGCAGGGTGACACCTGCAGGGCTAAAGTCCCTGCCAGGCTCTGGCTGTGGCACCAGAGCCCAGGGAGCCCCTGTCCCTGCCGCAATGAACTGTCTGTGTGTGTGTGCCAGGGAAGGACTCGTGTCCCTGGACACCCCTGGGGCTGTGAGCAGGGCAAGAGCCCAGATCAGGGGATGGCACCTGACAGAGCTCTGACATTTCTGGGGGTGCCCATAAGAGCAGAGTTGGGCAAGGTGGCTGTGGCTAAACCCATCTGGGCATCCAGTGACAACAGAGTGTCTCTGTCCCTGTCCCTCCTTACTCAGAAAACAGGAGAAAATAAGGTGAACAGTTGTGGGTCACTATAAAGAGAGATTAATGTCAGGGGGAATACAAAGCAAGGGCCAAATGCAGAAGAAAGGAAAACCACAGAGAGACAAGAATTCAGCACAAGAATTCAACACGTCATAGTTGCTTTAGAAGACAAGTGTATTAATACAGAAAATACAGAGGTCCTCTTGTCCCCTCATGTCCCTGCTGATCAGGACATCCCATGGAATGGAAGATCACTTGGGTCAGTCTATCCCAGCTTTCCCGTCCCTGTGTCCCCAGGAACACTTGCCCCCCCGCCCAGGCCATTGCTTTAGGGGTTGCAGAGATGCCTCATGTGGGGCCAGCCCTGCTCAGGAGCAGTCAAACCTTGGTTTGGGACCAAACCCACTCCAGCCACAGGAGCCAAGCACAGCAGGACAGGAGCTGCTCTGGGCAAAGGGAAATCCATCCCAGCCACACCCAGGCCAAGAGGGCTCACAGGGCTCTTGCCACCTTTGTGTTATTCCACAATTCAATGAATCTATTCCTTGGAGAGCTCTTTGAAGACAGAATTGACAGATAGGCAGAGAAGAGCTATAAAATGCACCAATACAAAGACAGCAGCTCCTGTGAGGAATGAATGCTCCCAGGGCAGTGCTGTGGCAGGAGAAGCACCAAGGAGGAGGAGGATGAGCTCAGTGCATGTGTTTGTGTCCCAAGGCACAGAGGGTGAGGGTGGCAGAGGTCAGGGCACGGCTGGCAGTGGCAGGGCAGAGCCAGGGGCAGTGGGATGGGAGTGTGCAGCCTGCAGGGACACAGCAGCAGCTGTGGGACAGCACAGGACAAGCTGTGCTGGACATGGCCAAGGGCCCTGCAGGGCTGGCAGTGCCCAGGAGAAGACAAGTTTTGGTGCCCTGGAGCACAGCAGGGTCTGTGCCACCAAGGGCTGTGAGGACACACCTTGTCCTGAACCTAGAAGTTGTATCAGTTGCAACAATTCCATTAGGTTCAGTGTCACAATGCTCTCCTTGGATCCATGAGGCCCCACAGTGTCACAATGGTCCCTTGGCTCCATTTGTCCCACAGTGTTACATGAATCCTTAGTTCCATGGTGCTGTGAACTGTCACAATGGTCTCCTTGGTTCCATGGTGACACAGTTGCCACAATTTCCTTAGTACCTCAACTGTTCCTTGGTCCCACGAGGCCTCACAGTGTCACAATGGTCCCTTGTTGCCATGGCACTGTGTAATGTCACAGTGGTCTCCATGATTCCATACTGCCCTGCAGTGTCACAATGCACCATTGGTCAATGAGGCTCCAGTGTCACCATGGCCACTTGGTTCCATGGACCCTCACTGTGTCAGTGTGGTCCCCTTGGTCCACAAGGCTCTGAAGTTTCACAGTGGCTCTTTGGTTCCATGAGGTTTGGCACAGTCACAATTCACTCCTTGGTTCCACGAGGCCCTGTGGATTCACAGTGCCCATGATTCCATGAGTTTCCATGGAGCCACCACAGTGTTTTTGGATCTGCTGTATCTCAATGATCTCCTTGGTACCATCCTGCCCCAATGTCTCAGTGGCTTTTTGGTTCCAAGAGTTTCCACAGTGCCACACTGGTCTTTTTAGTGCCATGAGGATACAAAAATTCCACATAAACATTGAGCAACACCTGATTAACACACCTAAGAACATCTGTCTGCATTCAAATTAGGGGTTAACGGTGAGAATGGCCCCAGCAACTTCCATCTGCAAGAGAGACACAGGGAAAGGACAGGGACAGAGACTTCAGCTGAAATTCACAGAATCAGAGAATCACTAGGTTGGAAGAAAACTTCAAGTCCAACCCCTGCCTAACACCTCCATATGGCACCAATTGCCATACCTAGTCTTTTTTTTAAACATATAGGGATGGTGTCTCCACCAACCCCTGGAGAGATCATTCCAGAATTTTGCTGCATTTCCTGTAAAAAACTTTTTTCCTAATATCCAACCTGTATTTCCCTTGGCGGAGCTTAAGACTGTGTCTTCTCATTCTGCTAGTTGCTGCCTGGTGAAAGAGACGAATCCCCACCTGACTAAAACCACGGTTCAGGAGGTTGTAGAGAGTGATAAGGTAACATCTGAGTCTACTTTTCTCCAGGATAAACAACCCCAGCTCCTTCAGCCACTCCTCAGAGCACTTGTGTACCAGACCCCTCACCAGCCTTGTTGCCCTTGTCTGGACACGCTCCAGCCCGTCCATGTCTGTCCAAAATTGGGGGGCCCAGAACTGGAGAGAGCACTCAAGGTGCATCCCAACCAGTGCTCAGCACAGGGGAAGAATCATTGCCCTGGTCCAGCTGGCCACACCATTCCAGATCCAGGCCAGGAACCTTTGACCTTCTTGTCCCCCTGGGCACACTGCTGGCTCATGTCCAGCCTGCTGTCCATCCGCGTCCCCAGCTCCCTTTCTGCCTTGTCACTGTCCAGCCAGTCCAGCCTGGAGCACTGCAGGGGTTGTTGTGGCCAAAGCGCAGGACCCAGCACTTGTTAAAACTCAAACTGATGGACTTAATCCCTGGATCCAGCCTGTCCAGGTCCCTCTGCAGAGCTTCCTAACCTCCACAACACTCACACCCAGCTTGGTGTCATCTGCACATTTCCTGATGGTGCACACAATGCCTTCATCCAGATCATCAATGCAGATATTGAAATCCACGCTGGCTGGCTCTGATCCCTCATCCATCCTGCAGGTGCCCTGTGATGGCACTCAAGATGATCTGCTCCATCACCTTGCTGGGCACTGAGGTCAGGCTGACAGGCCTGGAGTTCCCCAGATCCTCCTTCCAGCCCTTCTTGGGGATGGGCTTACATTGACACCTCCAGTCCTCTGGGACCTCCCTGGTGAGCCAGGACTGATGATAAATGAAGGAGAGCAGCTTGGGAACCTCATCCAGCAGTTCCATCATCCCCCTAATATGGATCCCATCTGGTTGTAGAGACACCTGTGAGCATCTGAGTGGCTCAGGTCCCCTGTTACTTCTCCCTGGATTACAGGAGTCTGTTCTGCTCCCTGTCCCCATCGACCAGCTCAGGAGAGCACTTGTCCTGAGGACAAAATGTCTTACACTTGAAAACTTAGGCCAAGAAGGGTTAAGTACCTCAGCCTTTTCCCTATCTTTGGTAAGCATATCCTCCCCCCTCCCTCCCCCGCCCCAGTAAGGAATTGAGGTTCTCCTTTTCCCTCCTTTTGTCATTAATGTATTAATAAAAAAAATATTGTTATCCTACACAGAACTGCCTGCTTAAGTCCTAATTGAGCTTTCACCTCATTTTCTTTCTTCATGACCTGATAACATCCTTAAACACTTCCTGAGTTGCTTTCCCCTTTGTCTAAAGTTGATGTACCCTGTTTTTTTCCTGAGTTTCTGAAAAAAGCTCCATGTCCAGCCAGGCCAGTTGTTTTCCTCACTGGCTCATCTTCTGGGACACTGGTACAGGCTGCTCCTGATTGTTCAAGTTCTGTTTCTTTGAGAATATCCATCCTTTTTGGAATCCTTTGTTTTAAGGACTGTTTGCCTCAGAAAACAATCAGTACCTGATTTGTACACTCCAAATCTGCATCCTGAATAGGTTGAAGTCTGCTCTCTGTAACTCCGGTGTTAGAAATTCTGTTGATGTCCCGCCTTCTTTCACAGGATGTTTAAAAACTTAATTATTTCATGATAACTGTACCCCAATAACCTCTGATCACCGCATCTCCCACCAGCCCTTCTCTGTTTGTGAACAACAGGCGACAGAGCTTTCCTAAGGAGTGGAAAGAGAAGGAAACCTCCCCAAGGTGCAGCCTGGAAGGTTCAGCCTGGAGGTGAGGAAGCAGCACAGTCCCTGCCAGGGCAGAATGTTGGTGGCCCAGGTGTCCCAGCTGAGGCTGGGCCATGCCATGGCTCTGTGTGCCAGGAGCCGGCAGCGCTGGGTGCAGGGAGCCCAGGGAGGGCACAGCAATGCTGGGCTGAGAAATGCTGGGGGCACAGCGAGATGGGCGTGTGCAGCCAGCCAGGGCAGAGGAGCAGCACGCACAGGGGCACAGGCTGCAGGAGAGATGGCCCAGGGCTGGGCAGGGCTGGCAGGGCCAGAGGCATCCAGGCCTTTGTGCCCGGGGCTGGGCAGCGTCTCTGGAGCCCCACAGGAGGAACTTTTCCTGCAGTGTCTGCACTTTGCTGCTGCCTCAGCCCTCCCTGAGCAGGATGGCAGGGCTTGCAGGGTGATGCCATTTGTCCTTGCTGCCCCTCCCATCCCAGTGCCCCAGGAACAGCCCCGAGCCACTCGTGAGGGACAGGCCCTGCTGGGCCAGGCCTGGGCTCAGCCCTTGGCTTTTCTGCTGCCTCCAACCAGCCCAGACCTTGCTCAGCATTGCAGTTCCTGCTCACAGCCTTGGGCTCCTGCAATGCTGCCCTCAAGGATCTGCTTTCACCAGTCCCTGGGGAGCCTTTGGCAGTCTCTACCCTTAGTGGGGCCAGTGGTGCTCCAAGGGACTTGGAGTTTTGCTTCTGCCTCCTTGAGCAGATTCTCCAACCTTCTCTCAGCGCCTGTGGCTCGTGGACTCAGCCCCAAATCTGCCCTCTTATAAATATGATTCCTGCTAATTAAATTGTAATTATATTAGCAAAATTTTTGCTTTGTAGCAATGGAAAAATTGTACTTAATTGTTCCAATGCATAAAAGATAATGGAAGGTTAATCAAAGCAGATGTTATCATTCTCCAGTTGTTTGGTGGGAGTAGAGGTAGTAAAGGTATAGGTCTAAAAACAGCATCTAGAAATAAAACTTTTGACCTTGATTTGAGCCAAATTGGGATGATTCCAAGCATTAGACACTTGGCTTGTTATGGGAACATTGGCTTAATTATATAACTCTAAGCTCAGTACGCCTGCTCTATCTGAGAGGTCAACTAGTGAACACTGAGGAAGACCCAGAGCCTTAATCAGAAACAATATCCCCAAAGGAGGAGAGACCCTCGATCATTGTTGAAGCATGAGCAACACAACATAGTGACGGAGATTTTAGGAATAGAAATGAGGAGGAGCTTTCCAGAATATTCTGTATAAATATGTATTAGTAAACTATATAAGTGAGATTTTAGCTTGATTCAGTTGGCATGGTCTGAGAGGAATGGCCGTCCCTGTACCCCTGGTTGGTTTTGCTTATGCTTTATTTGAACCAAACCTCAATTACACTAAAATACTCACTGCCAAATTTTGTATTTATTTAAATATACATAACTAATATACTTTGATTGTATTCATTTATATACAATTACTGCTATTATTAATGAATTACTGCTAAATTTATATTTGGTGTTTGATTAACTGAACAATTGAAGACTCCATTCATAACAATTTTGGGGATCATTAAAATACAGAAAGATTCCAGGAGCTCTTTGTATTTCTTCAATTGTCTTCAAGTCCCAAGGGCTTGTGCAGACGCTTGGAGACATTTTGGAGTTTTCCTAAGAAGGAAGATTTGAAAGTGCATCATGACTTTACTCAAGGGAATGTTTTTCAATTTTTCGGTTCAGAGGCGAAGTGATAGAAGCATTTCCCAAGTGACCTTGATGCACAATGTCTCCTTAGGAGGTCTGGGCACATTGAAGAATGAGCCCCTTTTCAGGCTGACCCTGTTTGGACAACCTGCTCCTCACCCCCATCATCACCATATCATGATGTCTCCCACCTGGTGCTGACAACCCAAAATATAAAAATCATCATTAATTTCTCTTTGTAATAAAAATGTTATTTAATTTTAAAATTAAAATTAATTTTCCTTATTTGTAATATTGTTATTCTATATTTTTAGACCACATTTTTATACTTGTAATAAAAATATATTATTAGCAACCAAAAAAATTATTGGTCATTGCTCTTATGTAATATAATTCCCTTCATTAATTAAGCTTTATTGGTTATTTATTTCTCCCTTTTTAAGATAATTCATAATGTTTTAGTTATTTTTTAATCTTTTTTATATCTTTTTTTTTTTTTTTCGGACAGGTTCAGGGTGGGCACTTCGGGGTCCAGGGAGATATTTCTGGGGCACATTCGGGGCAGTTTTGGGTCTGGGGGAAGAATTTTGAGGGACAGGAGGACACTTGGGGGCATTGAGTGGGCACTAAAAATGAACTTAGGGATCCTGAAGGAAAGTCTGGGCTTTGAAGTGGCTCATGGGGGTCTGTAAGGGGGTTCTCCGGGGTGCAGGGGATGATGGAAGTTGTAGGAGTAGGTATAATACAGTTTAATGGGGCCGCAGAGCATCATGGTTATTCCAGGTGCAGCTGCAGTATCTCTCGGCGAAGCATGGGGCATGATGGGAGATGAAGTCATTGCTTGAATAGCACTCTATGGCACCACAAAGCATGATGGGAGCTGTAGTCCCGGAAGTGATTCTAGTGGAGTGTTTACGGGCTCTGGGTGGGCACTTGGGGGAAACTTTTGCCTCTGAACGGCAACTTCAAGTCCTCATTGAGGAATGTTTACAGTTCGGGAGCACTTGGGGGGAGCTTGGGGAGCTCCAACCAGGCTCTTAGGGCACGAAGCACAGCAGGAGTTTTAGGCACAGGACTGTGTTATGAGGTGCTCTCAGCTTGAAGGGGATGGCAGGATATGAATTCCCAGAAGTGGCTGTAACGGGCATCTGTAGGCTTGGGAGCATTCAAAGGATTCGGGAATGTTTTGGGGGGTACCCGAATGGCCGCTGAGGGGACATTTAGGGATCCTTGGAGTTTCTGGAGGACATCTATTGGACATACAGGGGGGATACCGGGGTTCTGTGGGGCGCAGGGCATGATGGATATTGTAGTCCCGGCTCCAATGGGGCTCTATGGGGCTGCAAGGCATGCTGGGAGTTAGAGGCAGAAAGGAAAAATGGCGCTGACTCCAGGCACCACCCCTGAGGCCCCGGTCCCCCGCCTGAACCTCCTTGGTGGCACCTTGGGCTGACACATACCTCAGGAGGGTGTCTGTTTTCACAGGGGAAAATAAGGTGTTTTAGATTGCTTCAAAAGTAAAACAAAGGGGAGAAAACCCTGTTTGCTGGTGTGGAGGCAGTTCTCCAAGCACAGCAGGTCTCAGGTGAGTCAGGACAGACAGGATGGGGTTGGGGAATGTGGAGCAAGGTTGCCCACATGGGCTCAGACCTCAAGGCACAGCTTCTCTGAGCAGGCCAGACCTCCTGAGGAGAAACTCTGGATCAATATCAATCACAGAATGCTGCAATCACCTCTGCCTAAAGAGAACAGTAATAAAATCCATCCTTTAAAATAGGAATGGATATTTTTAAGAAACACTTTGAAGTGTTTTTCCGTAACTATTATAGGAAACATTCCTAATGAACTACACCAGACCAGAGGGAAATCAAGGCAGAGCCATGGTTTCTTAGGAAACCTCTCAAGAACTCCAAGTGAGAATCAAACTCCAAAGTCCCTTAAAGTTTTAATGGGTCCCGGTGAGGGACACAACTGGGAAAGTGTCCCCAAGCCTCAATCAGAGCAGAGAACTGGAGACAGAGATGATAGGTGGGGACAAAGAGAAGCCAAGTCTTGGTGCCCAGGGGCACAGCAGGGTGTGTGCCATCAAGGGCTCTGAGGCGACACCTTGTCCTGAGGCACTGGGGCCTCCTGGCACAGCCCCAGCAAGGCTGGGCACTGTCACCCCTTGTCCTGTCCTCAGCATCCCCCCACAACCCAGTGACCTCAGGGATCTGCTGGGACCAGTCCCTGGGGAGCCTTGGTCAGGAATGGCCCTGGGGCTCCTTCATGCTCCCAGGGACTGCAGGTTTTTCAAAGGACTTTGGGTTTTGCTTTTGCCTTGGAGTCTCTGAGAGCTTTGTGCAATCATGGCCTCCAGTTATCTGCTTTAATTAATCTCTTGAGAGCTTTTCGCAGTAACAACACTCAGTGGGGCTCAATGCCTCTAGGTGCTTCAGCTTTCAAAGGTTTTTTACTTTTTCCTTTCCACACTGGATTTTTGAGAACTGACAACACTCAGGCAAAGAGAGGGTTTCAATTATTTAGAAGAAACCCAAAATTTTATGGTTCCCCACTGCAAACAGGCACAAGGTCCCACCAAGGAGATTCCTCATCCCCAAGGCAGAATCCTGCAAGGAATGTTTGAGACCTTTATAGTCCTTGGTTCCCTGAGGCCTTGATCTGTCACAATGGACCCTTGGTTCCACGAGGTTCATTGGTGTCACCATGGTCTCCTTGGTTCCAGGAGGTATCACAATGTCACAATGGACCGTTGGTTCCATGAGGTTCCTGCAGCAGGACTTCCCCTCTGGCCCAGCAGAGCTCATCTGTTCTGTCCATCAGCTGGGCCATAACTCAGGGCATCTTCCCCCTCTCAGGAATTGCTGAGATAACCCAGGCTGAACATCTGTCCTGTCCTGAGTTCTCTCTGGCACCAGGGAGGTGGAATTCCCAGCTGACCATGAACAGCTTGTTTTGTCAGGAGACTGAAGGGAGATAATCAATTTAGTGGTAAGTTACATTGACTCCTAATCTGTGCTATTTCATCACGTGCTGTAGTATCAGTAACTTTATTGTGCACTGTGTTTCTATCTACCTGCACTTCTTTTGTTTATCCTGTGCAGTAAGTAGTCCATTTAAAGTCTCTTATCTGTTAATTTTGAGTCAGTTCCGTAAATAATTCAATTTATAATACATCAAATCAGGCATTTTTAGGAACTTGTGAGCAACAGTCATTTGGGTTGCAGGTTGCCTGAAACAGAGCAACTGCCAGCCTGTGCTTTAGGAAGGACTTGTCTAAGCTTTCATTCCATTCAAAACATATTTCATTTTAAAATAAGAAGTGATAAGATCTTTTTTACCTATTTACTCTTCTCCTGTTACAGATTAGTGTCAGCAATCTCAGTTGATGTTGATCCCCAACACCTCCTAATGTAGACAGAACAGATACAGAAATCAAGACCCTTTATGACTGACCATCAATCACACTTTGTTCCAACCCCCACCCCACCATTTCCCCCATCCAAGCCCTGGCACTCAGAGCAGCCTTGTGCAAATCTGAGCTTGAGCTTCCTCCACTCCAGGCTGTGCTTGAAGCTTTCAGCTCCTTGGCATCAACTCCCACCTGCTTTCCTTGCAGAAGGAACTGCTCAAGACACAGAGGGATGTTCAATTATTGTAAGCAAACAAACCAAGGGAAGGCACAGCTCCATAAAAAACAAAAATCATTCCTCTGCTGGATATTAAATCCACTTTCACAGCAGACAGTCTCAGACCAATAGAAAACACATTCTGTGCCCAGCACAGATCCCAGGATGTCCCAAACCCTCCCTGCCCCGATTCTGCCCAGATTTGCTCTTTGCACACACGAGTCACACGCTGAAGTCACAAGCTCCCTCCATGCCCAGAGGAAGGAAAAGAGAGAAAGTGGCTGAAGAGCTCTCTTGTGCACAGCTACAGCTGCACTAATGCCAATCATCTGGGCTCACAGGAACTTGATCCAACAGCCTCTGCTCCTGCCTGGCACTGCCAGGTTGGCATGAGGAGCCCCTCAGCCTTCCCTGCTCTTGGCTGGACAAGCCCAGCTCCCTCAGCATCTCTGCACAGCCAAAGGGCTCCAGCCCCACCTTGGAGGCCCTTCCCTCGCCCTGCTCCAGCTGCCAGACATCATTCCTGCTCTGGGGAATCCAAACCAGGCCCCCTGGATAATCCACGTCCTTGATGTCCTGGTCATACAGCCCTGGCCCCTTTTCCCCGTGTCATGCTCTGGGGTTGATTTGTGGAACATCCTTGGGGGAGGCTGTGGCTCCAGGTGGAGCAGGGAGATACAGAGGGACAGGGGACCCTGCTGGGCATGAACAGCATTGGACTTGTCTGGGGAAACTGTGAGGGGGGCTGGGGCAGAGTGACCAACCCAGTGACCTCACACAGCCCAGGTGATGATGCAGAGACAGCCTACGATGTCGTAGCTGCTTGATGACCTCACAAAACCCACTCTGTGTTGTCATAGCTCACTCTGTGACCTCATGTTACCAGACGATAAATTGCCCACCCTACGTGAAACAACACAATGCTTGTTCTCCAAAACCACTCGCCTCTGGAAACCACACAATACCTGTTGTGTAAGAAGGGGAACTGGAATTCACCAGCCTCAGTGTCCTGCCAACTCAGCCAGGCTGACTGGAACATTGGGGGTCCACGACCACCAGGAAACACTAGAGAGACCCCCAAGACAGAAGAACACTCCCAAGGAAAGCTCTGTCTCCTGCTGTTCACAAACAGAGATGGGTTGGTGAGAGATGTGGTGGTCGGTGGCTTCCTGGGGTACAGTAACCATGAAATATTAGAGTTTTGATTATTCTGTGAAAGAAGTAGAGGCATCAACAAAAGTTCTACCCTGCAATAATGGAGAGAAGACTTTGGCTTATTGAGATGTAGATTTGTGCAGAGAGTGCCAAATTAGGTATTGAATTTTTTAAGGGATACCATCCTTAAAAACAAAAGGCGTCCAGGAATGATGGACACACTGCAAGAAAGAAATTTTGAAGGAGAAGGAGCAGCCTGTGCCTGTGTGCCAAAAGTGAAAAAAATGACTGGCCTGGCTGCGCATGGAGCTTTTTCCAAGAACACAGGGAAAAAAGAGGTTGCATCATCTTTGGATAGAAGGGCAGGAAACTCAGGAAGGGTTTAAGGCTGTCACTCGGACATGCAGAAAGAAAATTAGAGAGGTGAAAGCTCCATTAGGACTTAAACTGGCCACCTGTGTGAAGGATAACAAAAATTATTTTTTCAATACATTATTGGCAATAGTAAGGGTAAGGACAACCTACATTCCTTATTGCTTATTCCTTATCATATTTTCAAAAATAAAGCAAGTTGTCCTCAGGACAAATGTTCTGCTGAGCTGGTAGATGGGGCAGGGAGCAGAACAGGCCCCTGTAATTCAAGAGGAAGGAGCTGCTGACCTAACAAACCACTCAGGTGCTCACAGGTCCCTATGAAGCATTCATATTTATACCAGGGGGATGAGGGAGCTGCTGGGAGGTGCTCGCCTGTCACCGTACACGCTAGGAGTCGTGTATATTAATGACAAAGACTTTCCCATCTATGAGGCCATAGAAGCATTTCAGTGAAAGTCGGAACCATATTTATAGTGTGGTTTGCAAGTCTTGAACAGGACAGGCGTCCATTGGAAAACAGAAGAAAACAAATCCTGTCACATAGCTTGGGTACTGTTTCTCAGTCAAAACCAGGCGCTAATCTTTATTATTAATTCCTTTCTGGTTTTCCCAAATGTTATCATCCTGGGAAAGGCTCAGGCCGGAGCTGAGAAACAGTCTGAGCATGGGAAAGGTTTCCCAGCATGAGAAAGAGAAAAAGAGCTCCGAGCCTGAAAAGGCCTAGCAAATTTTGCCTGGGCCTTCAATGGTGTCCACGTGCTCCATAATTTCTCATCAGACGTGGCTCACAAGGGAGGTTCTAAAAGACTGGAGGTGCAAATGTGACTCCATCCCCAAGAAGAGCTAGAAGGAGAATCTGGGGAAATGCAGGCCTGTCAGTCTGACCTCATTACCCAGGTCCTGCACTTCGGACTCAATGAACCCTGCAGCACTTCAGGCTGGGGACAGAGTGGCTGGACAGCGGCCAGGCAGAAATGGACCTGGGGGCACTGAGGGACAGCAGGCTGGACATGAGCCAGCAGTGTGTGTAGATGGCCAAGAAGGCCAAAGGCTCCTGACATGGATCAGGAATGGTGTGGGTTGGGCAGCACCTCGAGTGCTGTGTCCACTTCTGAGCCCCCCAATTTAGGAAGGACATGAAGGGGTTGGAGCAGAAAAGGGCAAAAAGGCTGGTGAGGGGTCTGGAACACAAGTCCTGTGAGGAGTTGGCTGAGGGGCTGGGGTTGTTATTCCTGGAGAAGAGGAAGGTCAGGAAGAGAAGGTGGTGTCAGGGCACAGGTTGGACTTGATGATCTCCAAGATCTTTTCCAGCCTGGCTCATTCTGTCAATCTCTGAAACGACCCCTGGAGCAGATGCAGGATTAGCCCTGGGCCTCCTCTTCAGAAGGTCCAGCAGCCCAGGTCCCTCAGCTTCTCCACACAGCCCCAAAGCCCATCCTGTCAGTCCTGCAGAGCCTCTCAAGCTCCTCCTCACTACCCAGAACAGGGAGTCCCACACCCAGACACAGGAGCCCAGATGTGCCCCCCTGGCCTGTGGTGCCTCTGGCAAAGGAGCAGCACGAGGCACTGCCGGACCCTGCAGACAATTCCTGAAACACTTGTAGGGTGATCCTGCTCTCCAAGGGATATTCTCATGGTGTTAACTCAGGAACTGAAATGGAGAGTGGGGCCAGAGGAAAAAAGGTAAAATAGGGATGGGCTCTTTGTATGGAAAGGTACAGGGATGGCAGTAGGAAAAATTCTGGAGCAGAGAAGAGGAAAGAAAGCAAAGGTGAATCAAAGGAAATGCTCAGGGCAATTTGTGGGTGGCTGCCAGTCATCACTGGCTCTGAGCAAGAGTGTCTGCTTGGAACAGAAAGCTCACAGCTCATGGGAACAAAATTTCTGGCTGACTGCAGAGGCCACAACAAACCTGAGTGGTTTCCCTCCCATCCCCAGCCCTTGCTGGCCCCAGGGGCTGATGGCATTTGTGCTCACTCAGATCCATCTCCCCACAGCAGCACCATGGGGGTGCTGACGCCTGCTCTGTGCAGTGCAAACAGGGGCTCCTGAGCCAGTGCTGCCGTGTCTGTGACTGCAAGGATGTGGCACCTGAGTGAGCTGGGGGAGAGGCCAGGGCTGCAGAGGGGGGATGTTGTTTGCTGGTGCATGAGGACGCTCTGGGACGCTGCCCTGGGCTGTCCAGCACAGTGGGGATGGATCAGCCCCCAGGGCTGCTGCTCCTTGCCAGGGTCTCCCCCTTGCAGGGACCTTGCAGAGCACCAGCCGTGCTGTTTGCCCCCAGTCTGCCCACGGCCAGCCTGGGGCTGCTCACAAGGGTTTTCTCTGAAAGCATTGACCTGGCCAAGTGCTCTGGAGAGAGCCTGGCCAAGGAGCCTGGAGCCCCCAGGCCCTGCCCTGAGGTGTCAGTGCTGCCCCAGCAGTGCCCATGGCCTGTCCCTGCTGCAGCCCTGGCACTGCCACCCCCAGGGCTGTGCCCAGCCCCGAGAGCACTCAGGCCCTGCAGCAACACGAGGGGCAGGAGCGCAGCGGGGCAGTGACATGGGAACAGCACTGGCAACACCAAGTGCTGCTGCTGCTGGGCACAGCGGCTGTGTCAGCACTGATCTGCCCCAGCTCTGCACACAGACTACTGCAGCACCTCCAGAGAAGGAAAAAAAAGGGCATCTCTGGCGAAAATTTTCTTGGAGAGAGAGATCCTTTAATTTGTTTAAAGCCACCAAGAGCACAGCTCCTTATTGACACAAACTGAGAACACAGGGAAGGTGGTGAGAAAGAAAATAAGAAATGCCAAAAGGATGGCTCTTCTTTCTGGAATGTATGAAGAAACTAATTCAAAAGAAAAAAACCCAATAAAAATAAAAAAGTACCGAAGATGACTTTTTTTACAAGTGTTTTGCAGAAAAGGGCCAGTAGTTTAATGTTCCTGAAAGCAGCCAGTCATCAGTGTCCACACTGCAGCTTTGAGTTCCTGGTTCCTCAGGCTGTAGATGAGAGGGTTTAGGGCTGGAGGCACCACAGAGTACAGAACTGACAAGGACAGATCCAGGGATGTGGAGGAGATGGAGGGGGGCTTCAGGTGAGCAAACATAATAGTGCTGAGGAACAGGGAGACCACAATCAGGTGAGGGAGGCAGGTGGAAAAGGCTTTGTGCCGTCCCTGCTCAGAAGGGATCCGCAGCACAACCCTGAAGATCTGAATATAGGAGAAAACCATGAACACAAAACATATGACTCCTAAAGAGGAACTAACAGCAATGAGCCCAAGTTCCCTGAGATAGGATTTAGAGCAGGAGATCTTGAGGATGTGTGGGATTTCACAGAAGAACAGGCCCAGGGCATTGCCATGGCACAGGGACAGGGAAAATGTATTGACCGTGTGCAGCAGAGCATTGAGAAAGGCACTGGCCCAGGCAGCTGCTGCCATGTGGGCACAAGCTCTGCTGCCCAGGAGGGTCCCGTAGTGCAGGGGTTTGCAGATGGACACGTAGCGGTCGTAGCACATGATGGTCAGGAGGGAATACTGTGTTCCAAGGAAGAACTCTAAGAATAAAACCTGCGCAGCACATCCAGAGTAGGAGATGTTTCTGGTGCCCCAGAGGGAATTGTGCATGGCTTTGGGCACAGTGGTGCAGATGCAGCCCAGGTCAGTGAGGGCCAGGTTGAGCAGGAAGAAGAACATGGAGGTGTGCAGGTGGTGGCCGCAGGCTACGGCGCTGATGATGAGGCCGTTGGCCAGGAGGGCAGCCAGGGAGATGCCCAGGAAGAGGCAGAAGTGCAGGAGCTGCAGCTGCCATGTGTCTGCCAGTGCCAGCACGAGGAGGTGGCTGATGGAGCTGCTATTGGACATTTGCTGTGTCTTGGCATGGGGACCTGTAAAAAAGGTAATCATGGAATAGTTCAGTTTGGAGAGGACTTTAAATATTCCAGCACAACTCTGTGGCACTTTCACCCCACTGCCTGCCCAGGGCTCTGCTGCCTGGAGCTGTCCCTGCCAGCAGCTGCATTCCTGTGCTAGGGCTGCCAGAGCTGCCAGAGCCCAGCCCAGCCCTGAGGACTCAGCTCTGCCCTGCAGACTCCTCCCAGCACAGGGCACTGCCCAGGGTCAGCTCTGCCTCTGTAGCCTCTGATGGCAACATCAGAGCAACCCAGAGGAGGCTGGAAAAGAGACACTGATGCTGCCTGTAAGGGACCCTGTGATGATTTCTTCCTTTGCCTGCTTTATTCAGACTTGAGTGAAAATTTTATTTTTCTCAACCTAAACAGAGAGATGAATATCTGTGTGCAATTTCCTATCCAAACAACACAGAGAAGTAAATTATAAAATCAGGATTTTCCCTTTTATGCAGCCTCTGCCTCACTGTGCTCCCTATATCATCTACTTGGAAATGTTCTGAAGGTAAATGTCATGCTGGGAGTATCAGTCCTGTACAATGCAGCATCCTCACCATGCAAGGAGAACACTTCCAAGCCATACCAGCTCTTTCTTCCACCCAATCCTGTCCCCCAGTGCTGTGGGCAGGTGCCAGGGCTGGCTGGGAGCTGTCCCTGGCTGGCAGCAGAGTCCCTGCCCCAGCACAGTGCCCTGGGATGCAGGACCCTGCTCTGCAGCACAGCCCTGGGCACCCCTGGCTGCTCCACACAAGAGAGAATCAGAGAATGTACTCACAGAGTCTGTAGGCATTGTGATGTTCCAGCTTTAGGAGATCTCTGCAGGAGCTGCAGCTGCATGACGATGCAGCCAGAGGCTTTCTGTGTCAAGGGCTGGGAGTGATTCCGCCCCAGTCACTTTTGAGCACATTCCCAGCCCTTGTTGATTGGAGCTCTTTATTCCTCTCACCTTTGCCCAGGGTGGCTGCAGGCAGTGCTCTCAGCCCTGCTGGGATGGAAGAGGAACTGCTCCACAGAAGAAATGTCTTTTTGAAGCACTTCTTGATTGCCAGGATCATCATCTCTGTCAGGAGCCCAGCCAAGCTCAACAGCACAGACACAGCATGAGGACTTTGATGTAAACACCATCAAAGCCCTGAGAGGGTCATTAGACTCAGTCCCTTAGAGAATGTTCAAAAAACTTCTCAAGAACTCAAAGCAAGATTGAAACTCCAAAGTTTCTTGAAGTTTTAATGGGTCCCACTGAGGGACCCGACTGACAAAGTGTCCCCAAGTTCCAATTTGAGCAGAACTCTGGTGGCACTGATGACAAGTGGAGACAAACGAGGGAAAACTGTCTCTAATGCTAGGCAAACCTGGATGCGATTCAGGAATACAAAGGGCCAAGGGCTGAACCCCAGCCCCTGGCAAGGCAGATCCTGTCCCTCCCTCATTGCTCAGGGCTCTTCCCAGGCCACTGGGCTCTGGGGATGTGCAATGCCAAGGGCAGGACCATGGGGCAGCCCCTGCCAGGCTGCTGAGCAGGGACAAGGAGGCAATGAGGCCCCAGCACAGCAAGGCTCACTTGTCCCCTTCTGGCCTCAGGCCCAGGGCCAGCAGCCATGGCCCAAGTGCTGCAGCAGTTGGCTCTGGCAGGGCCTTTCAGCTGCTGCCCATCCCTGTGCCCTCTGCAGCCCAGGCTGTCCTACGGTGTCCATGGCCTACGCCTCTGTCCCTGCAGGCTGTCGTTATCCCCCAGCTGCCCCACCTCACTGCCCCTTCCTTTGCTGACAGCTCTGTCTCCTGCCTGCTTCTTCCTGGCTACACAAAGCCTTGGCCTTGATACCAAGAGGTTTAATTCAACTTTTACTGTGCCTGTGAACTTTTAGCACAGGAGCAAGGCATGCAGGGGATGCTTTCCCAGCAGGGACAGTTGGTAGACAAGATGAAGGCCTCTGGCTCAAGGGTGAAATGAGAGAAAAAACAAGGAAAGAACCTGGGGACTTGAGGTAGGTTTTATGGAAATGAGCAAATTTTAATACACATGTAGTGACTGAAAGTAAGATTACACCCTTAGAATATTGTATCTATGTTAGGTTAGGTGTTATCCCACATTGGACCTGAGCCCTGAAAAAATGATGCACTCTTTATAACCAAATTAGTGTTAAGGAATCTTATTCTGAAATTTTGGAGATTTGGTGACAGCAGGGCCTGACAGAACCAAGGAGTTGACTGTGATACTATGGAACCTCAAGGAACAAAGTGGCCATTTGACACTGTGGGAGCTCATGGAACCAAAATCCGTTTTGATGGAGTGGGGCCACATGGAACCTATGGTCCATTGTGGCACTGCAGATCCAAGGAGAGCATTGTGGCACTGAGAGTCCTCATGGAAGCAAAAGTCCATCGTGATAGAGAAAGGCCTCATGGATCCAATGTCCATTGTTATACTGCACATCCAAGGAGGCCATCGTGACACTGTGGAACCTCCCTCCTGCAGGCGTGGGTGCATTGTGACACTCCAGGGCCTCACAGAACCAAGGAGTCCATTGTGACACTGCAGAACCTCACAGTGAGCATGTTATACTACAGAACCTCATGGGACAAAGGGTCCATGGTGACACTGCAGAACTGTGGCTTGGAGTATGAAAGCTCAAGGAATCAGAAGTCCATTGTGAACAAGGGGCCATTGTGACACTGTGAATCCAAAGAGGCCATTGTGACACTGAGGAACCTCATGGAACAAAGGGTCCATTGTTACACTGTGGGGACTCAATGAAACCAAAGGTCCATAGTGACATTTCAGGGCTTCATGGAACAATGGAGATTTATCTGAAAGAGAATCACAGAATTCACAAGGTTTGAAAAGACCTTGGAGATCATCAAGTCAAACCTATGACTTAACGTCACCTCATCAACTTAATCATCGCCCTGAGTGACATGCCCAGTCTCTTTTGAAATTCCTCCAAGGACGGTGACTCCACTCTTCTCTGGGCAGAAGATTCCAGTGCCCAATCACTCTTTCAGTGAAGAAATTTTTTCTGGTGTCAAACCTAAACTGCCCCTGGCTCGTCTTAAGACTGTGTCCTCTTGTTCTATCAGTGGTTGCTTGGGAGAAGACACCGATCCCCACATGACTGCAACCTCTGTTTAGGCAGTTGTAGAGAGTCTTGATGGAGACCATTGCAACCATTGGGGTCATTGTAGCACAGCAGGGCCTCATGGAACAAAGGGGACCACAGTGACAGTGTGGGGATCCATGGGACGAAGGGGCCAATGTGAAATCGTGGAACCAAGGAGAGCTTTGTTACATTACAGGGCATCATGGAACCAAGGAGGCCATTGTGACACAGCAGAGGCTCATGAAACCATGTGTTATGATCTGCTCAACAAAAGCCAGAGTCATGATGGCTTGTTTGAACTCAGGGTGCCAAAGACACACAAAAAAGGGACTAAAGTTTTTATTCAACAGCAACAGAATTGTGCCTTTTTTGAGTGCCAGCAACTCAGTTTTTGCAATACAGAGGAGAGATATAAAGGAAACAAAATAAAGAGACTGCGACCGGGGTGGGGGGGGGTAATGAGGAATAGCTAGCAACAGATGAGATGCATCCTTGTGTTTAACCAATAGAAATAAACATCCTAGTAGACCTGGCAATAGACACAGTGTCCTCACGGTCCAGCCAAAAGACCTGTCTTCTGTGGGGAGATCTCAAAAATCTTTTTCAGAAAGTCATCTTTTATAGTCCCTTTTCCAAAGCGAGTGGCCTCAGGCCAAAAGGTGGGGAGATTTATGGACTATTGTGTGCAGAGACCGTTGCTCCGGGAAAGATGTGCAGGAACAGGACACTATAGCCAGCACACTGTGTGAGAGCAGTGTACCATGGCTAGCAGCAAGCACGCTTGAAAAAGAGTCCCTTGGCAAGCATTCACCTCAGCCAGCCAGGACTCGTGTCCAAAGCGATGTCCAAAGGGGTCCTCAGGATCTTAATCTCTGATATTATATGGTCGTGAGGCAGATCAGGGAAACTTCGGACCAACCCTTACACCATGGAGACCATGATGAAACTTTGAGGCCGAGTGGAACCAAAGGAACTGCAGAGCCTCATGGAACCAAGGGCACAAGAGCAGCACTGTGAGCTCCAAAGGACCAAGAGGGCATTCTCACACTGCAAACTAAGGAGACCATTGTGACACTATGGGGCATCTTGGAACCAAGGGTCCATTGTGACACAGCACGGCCTCATGGAACCATGGAGACCATTTTTACAATTGGAGGCTTTGTGAAACCAAAGGCTCATTGTGGCATTTCGGAGCCTTATGAAAACAAGGATACCGTAGTGACACTGTCGGGCTCAATGGAACCAAGGGGCTTTTGTGACACTGTGGGGTGTCATGGAATCAATGGTTTGTTGTGACACTTTGAGACTCCATGGAACGAAGGAGTCCATTGTGACACTACAGAGCCCCATGGAACTAAGGATTCATGTTACAGTGCTGGACCCCAAGGAACCAAGGGAAAATTGTGATACTCCAGGGCCTTCTGGATCCAAGGACATCACTGTAGCTCTGTTGGGCTGAAGGGTCCCAAGGCACCGGTGTGAAGCAGCAGGGCTATGTGGAACCAAGAGGCCATTGCTGCATTACAGGGCCTCGTGCAGCCAAAGAGCTGTTGTGATCCTGCAGGGCACCGTGGGTCTATGGAGATCATTGTGGCATTGTCAGGCCCCATGGAATCATCAAGACAATTGTGACACTGTGGGGTCACACAGAATAAAAGGGCCATTGTGAGCCTGCAGGGCCTCGTGGAAGCAAGGGGCCATTGTGACACTGAGGGGCCTTGCGGAGCCAAGAGGAGATGGAACCAGATCTGTCTGGCTTGGACTCCCGTGGACCACCTGAAAGGTCCATCTGATCCTTGTGCATCGAGGGCTGCCTCTCATCAGCCCCTGAAGCACTGAGACCCTGTGCTTCCTATCCTATAGAAAAGAACCACCTCCCTTTCCAGGTGCCCAAAGATTAAATTGGTGCTCCCCCTAAAAAAATCACTATGTGCAAATGTTTCTTCCAGCTAAAATCTGCCAGGACAGACAGCTCAGGCTGGCCTTGACCTCCTGCAGGTTCTCTCTCACCTACTGCCAACCACTGGGGCGCAGTGCTCTCCTTCCAGTGGAAAAGAACTATCCTTCTCACCCAGGCATCAATGGCCAAAATTTGGTTTCTATGTCCAAAATTGCATCTATCTAAGGATTACACCCAGAAAAAAATAATCAGAACAGACAGGTCTTGCTGCCTTGGCTTCTTTTGTAGATTATGAGCAAAATGTTTTGCTTTGCCACCACATTGGAGAGGGCCCAGAGATCTCCCAAGATGGGGTTTGGAGGCTTCAAGCACATGAATACTGTGGAGGAACAAAGGAGCTCGGTGCTCAGTGCAGTGCAGGCTGAGCATAGCAAAAGAGATCCTTGATCCAGCTCCAAATCTACCGTGGGGAACCTTAAAATGCAAAAAGCCTGCAGGATCTCTTTGTCTTCTTTGAATTGTCATCAAGTCTCCAGGGCTTGTGGAGATGCTTGGACTAAGTTTGGAGGTCTGTTAAGGAGGAAGATTTGAAAGTGCATCTCATTACTTTATTTTACTTTATTTTATTTATTTTAGGGAATGGTTTTCTGTTTTTCATTACAGAGATAAACTGATAGAAGCATTCTGCAGGTGATCTTGGTGTTGAATGTCTTCTTAGGAGCTCTGGGCACAGAGAAGAATGAGCCCATTGCAGACTTACCCAGTTAGTTCAACCTGCTCTTCACCCCCAACCTCACCAACTCTTGAGATCTCCCACCTGGGACTGGCAACCAAAAATATAAAAAAAAACCTCATAAATTTCTCTCTAAAACAAAAATGTTATTAAATAATAAAATTTTATTTTTCTGAGATATAATATTACTATTCTATGCATTTTAGCCTCATTTTTATAATTATATTAATAAACTTCATATTCTTAGCAACCAAATAAATTATAGGTCATTGTTTCTAAGTAAGACAAATCCCATAATTAAAAATTAAACTCTATTGGTTATTTATTTCTCCCTCTTTAAGATAATTCATAAGGTTTGTAATAATTTTATCATCTTTATTACTAACTTTTTCTCAGACAGGGAAGGTGGGCACTTCAGGGTCCAGGGAGACATTTCTGGGGCACATTTGGGGCAGTTTTGGGTCTGGGCTTCAGAGTTGCTCTTGGGAGTCCAGGGAGGCACTTGGAGGTCAGGGAGGGGAATCTGGGACCCTTCAGGGTTCGGGCGGGCACTGGGGTGCACTAACAGGGCTGTCTGTCGTGCAGGGGATGATGGGAGTTGTAGGCGCGGGTATAGTACTGTGTAAAGGGGCTGTGGAGCATCATGAGAGCTCCAGGTGCAACTGCAATGTCTCTCTGTGAGGCACGGAGCATGATGGGGGATGGAGTCTCAGCTGGAATGGCATTTTACTGGAACTGTGCAGCATGATGGGAGCTGTAGTCCAGGAAGTGCGTCTTGCAGATAGTTTGGGGTCCAGGAGGGCACTGCGGGGACACATTTGCCTCTGAACAGAGACTTGAGGTTCTCAGGAGGGAACGTGTACGGTTCGGGAGAGCTTGGGGGTGATCTTGGGGAGCTCTAACCAGGCTCTTCAGGGCATGGGGCATAGGAGGAATTTTAGGTGACTGAATGTGTTATGAGGTGCTCTGAACTCAGGGGAGATGGCAGGAGAGGAATTCCCAGAAGTGCCTGTAATGGGTATCTGTGGGCTTGGGAGCATTCAGGGGATTCGGGGATATTTTTGGGAGGTTCCCAAATGAACGCTGAGGGGACACTTAGGGGTCCTTGAGTTTCTGGAGGAATTTTATTGGACATATTGTGGGGGGGAATATCGGGGTTCAGTGGAGCGCGGGGTTTTATGGATATTGTAGTCCCAGCTCCAATAGGGCTCTGGGGGGCCGCGGAGCATGACGGGAGTTAGAGGCAGAAAGGAAAGATGGCACCGGCTCCAGGCACCACCTGTGAGGCCCTGGTCCACGATGCTGAACCTCCTTGGTGGCACCTTGGGTTGGCACACACCTGAGGAATGTGTCTGTTTTCCATGGGGAAAATTAAGAGATTTAAATTGCGTCAAAAATAACAAAAAGGAAAAACTTCCCTTTCCCTGAGAGCAGCCAACTATCCAAGCAAAGCAGGTTCCAGGTGAGTGAGGACAGACAGGATGGGACTGGGAATGTGGAGCAAGATTGTCCACACTGGGTCAGACTTCAAGGCACAGCTTCTCTGAGCAGGCCAGACCTCCTGAGGAGAGACACTGGATCAATATCAATCACAGAATGCTGCGATCACCTTTGCTCTAAGAGAGCAGTAATAAAATACACCCTTTAAAATTAGAATGGATATTTTTAAGATGCACTTCGAAATATTTTTCCATAACTATTATAAGAAAACTTCCTAATGAACTGCACCAGACCAGAGGGAAATCAAGGCAGAGCCATGGTTTGTTAGGAAACCTCTCAAGAACTCCAAGTGAGAATCAAACTCCAAAGTTTCCTAAAGTTTTAATGGTTCCCAGGGAGGAACACAACTGAGAAAGTGTCCCCAAGCCTCAATCAGAGCAGAGAACTGGAGGCAGAGATGACAGGTGGGGACAAAGAGAAGCCAAGTCTTGGTGCCCTGGGGCACAGCAGGGTCTGTGCCACCAAGGGCTGAGAGGAGACACCTTGTCCTGAGCCACTGGGGCCTCCTGGCACAGCCCCAGCAAGGCTGGGCACTGTCACCCCTTGTCCTGCCCTCAGCATCCCCCCACATCCCAGTGGCCTCAGGGATCTGATGGGACCAGTCCCTGGGGAGCCTTGGTCAGAAATTGGCCCTGGGGGCTCCTTCATGCTCCCAGGGACTGCAGGTTTTTCAAAGGACTTTGGGTTTTGCTTTTGCTTTGGAGTTTTTGAGAGCTTTTTGTAATCATGGCCTCCAATTTTCTGCTTTAATTAGTCTCTTGAGATCCTTTGTCAGTAACAACACTCAGTGGGCTCATTAATTCTTCCAAGTACTTCAGTTTTTTAAGGTATTTTCCTTTTTCCTTTCTTCTCTGAGTGTCTGTGAGGTTTTTTGGCAACCATGGCCTCTTATTTTCTCCTCTAAGGAGTCCATGAGGAGCCTGTGTTGAGGATGGACTTCAGTGAATTCCATTAATGCTTTGAGACACTTTGGATTTTTCTTCTGAATTGGACTCCTGGAAAGGTTTGTGCAATCTCCCCTCAGGCCCTGAGGTTCAAGGGCTCAGCACTAAATGCACCACAGGGCTCATTTTAAAAAAGCAAATCATGACAAACATGGCAAACCATGGCTCTGCCTTGATTTCCCTCTGGTTGAAAGCATATACAGCAATTTGTTAGATTGAGTATTTTGGCTGCTTTTGATCTGGACATTTTCATGACCATTTTCATGAATAATACTTGGTAAAACTCTAGAGGTGTTTCTGCAATGATTCTGGCTGACTATCAAGATACAATTTACAGGCATCAGTAGTAGTTTAGTAACACAGTTTTTCATTCTTTTTCCTCAATCTCCTTTTGGTTAGGAACAATAATTCTGTTGTCCACAGAGCTGACACCTGTTTAATTCCAGAATAATGTCCCCAGGGTTCTTTTCTGTTCAGCTGTACCGTGCTGTCTGTGGGTGACAAGGCTTGGTGGGTCCTTTCCCCTTGGCTGGAGAGGTGCCTGGTCCCAGTCCCTGAGGGCACCCAGGCTCCTGGATGGAATTCCTGTGGAAGTGCCTCAGTGTCACGTCAGCCTTCACACGGAGCCCCGTGGAACAGAGCTTTTTCCAAAGAGCTGTTGGGACAAACAAGGAGATTTTGGTCTGGCAGGATCTGTACAACGATATCCCATAACATCCACTTGCTCTGGCACAGAACACATGGCTGCAGGGACATATTCCCATCCTTCTCACCCAGGATTCAGGATTCAAACAGTGCTGTCTTTCCCCAGAGCTGTTCCTTCAGCTGGCTCAGGAGGCCCATTTGGCTTCCGCACCCACTCTGGCTCCGTTATTAGGACTGGTGTATCCAAACCCTTCATCTCTATGAACAGCAGAGATTTGAAGTGGATGTCCTTTTTTCACAATTGTTTTTAAAACTGCAATATCAATAATTGTGCTACTGTTCCACAATTAAATATGGGGTGGAATAATCCAATTGTTCACTATTGTTTAACAGAATTACTTCAATTTCTCCGTGATAATCTGCACCAATTACTCCTCCAAGGACATGAACATTTCAAGGTCTAGCTTGAGTGAGCATTTATCAAACCAAAAGAATCCTGAAGGAATCTGAATAACTGTTCTGGTATTGATCATTCTCATGTGCTTCTGATTTATCCTAACTAATTCCATTGCATAAAGGTCCAGCCCTGCAACCTCTGGGGTGGCCCTGTCAGGGGCCATCACACCCAGAATAATTTCCCAGGCAGTCCAAGTGTCACTGTCCATGGTTGTATTTGCAAACTGGGTGCAGCCATGCACATCCAGGGGATTTCCATTTCCCACTGGGCCCATTGTTAAGGGCATGGAGCACATCTGTGAGATGGGATTTTCATTGCAATTAATTTCCATCTCCTGTTTTTTTCCAATTGCTCTTTTAACAACCCCTTCATCTGTTCAATTAATGCTTCAGCTTGTGGGTGGTCTGGTGTATGAAAAACACAACAGTCTTACTCACTTTATTTTTCACAGGAGCAGACAAAGCATTCCACAGCTTAGTGTCAGCAAACACTATAAAAACTGCCAATTTAATTCTTTCCTCCTTCATTCATTGTATACAATCTCACAGATTTTACCAGTGATGCTTGGGTCCTGGACAGTAATTTTGTGTAGAGTACTTAGTGTTACATCCCTGAGCAGCAAAAGCTAAAAAATTATTATTTGGAGCATTATTTTACTATGTCGTTATACATATGTGAATTACATACAACAAATTTTTATTATGTTATATATATGTCTTTAAGTATTGATTATAATATTACTTTTTCCTTTGCACAAGTGAATCCAAGTTCAAGATTAAAAACCTTTTGTCTTGCTCCATGTGGGAGCATTTTGACAACAATCATTCTCTCTGTTAGTACTATTTCTGGGATGCTGTTAATAAAATTCATCCTCATCTTCCCCCAAAAAAGTGCTTTTCATTTTCCCATATGCAATTTTTATATGCATTTTAATACATCTAGTGGTTCAGATTCTTTCAGCTGACTTCCCCATTGTTCTCATGATGCTCTGAACTAAGCCCATTCCAGAGGCAGCAAACTCTAGAGAAGGTTTTCCCTCTGTGTCTGGGAGTTCTGCACAGGACTAATTCCTTACATTGAAATACAAAAAATCAACATTTTCTAGCAATCTAGACAGACTACAGCAACTTTGTTTTACTAGTGGGCAGGGTCAGCAGAAGAGACACAGACACCAAGTTCAAGAATCGGTGTCATTTACTATACATCATTCTGGTTTCATTCTCCTCTTGGGTTCCTCCCAAAGCCTGACCAGGGCTCAAGGAGGAACCAAGGGAGCTGACTTGGATCATACACTCCCAAACAAGGCCAGGTGTCGGATTCCATGGCCTTGTTCAGCTTCTAAATACAGAAAGGACAATACATATTTTATTAATGAGTGCATACATCTATCACTAATGACAATGCATATTTTGCTAATGACTGTATTCAAAGATAACCTTTGGTTGGAAGGTTCACCCAGAGGTCACCTTTGGCTCAGAGCCTGTTGTCCAGGCCTTGGCAGTTCAGGGATGTGGTTTCGTGGTTCCTTGCTGGGCTTGACAGTGCTGGGTGAACAGCTGGACTCAATGTGCTCAGAGGTCTTCTCCAACCCAAAGGATTAGATAATTCCAGGATTCCATCTGCTGGATTTAGCCAGGTCCTTGTTGGCAGCATTACTTTGTTCTAAGTCCTGTCTTGCTCAGCTCTTGTGGCCTAAGGCTTCAGCTCCTTTAGCTCCTGGTGCTCAGCTGCTCATGCTGAATGAGACAACTCTCAGAGAAGAATACAGTTCATCCAATTCCTGCAGGGACACTGAGAGGGGAGGCTGTGGAACCAGGAGCATTGTTTGGTGTGGCCTCTTCTCTGCCCTTCACACCTTTCAGCACTTTGAACCAGCCAAGAGCTTTCTCCAAGAGCAATGGATCAGCTGTTCCTGCTCCCAGCTCTGGCTCTTCCCAGTCTCTGACATTGACTGGTTTTGTCCCTCTTGCTGTGCCCTCTGTTTCCCCTGTGCTCGGTGGCTGCTGCCCAGGGCTGTGGAACTGGCACAGATCAAGAGCTCCAGCCCCTCCTTTCTCTGCCCTTGGAGCTGCTGCTCACAGCAGCCTTTTCCATCTGGAAGCTCCACATGGACAGGGAGTCCCCACCTCTGTTCCCTGCACAACCTCCAGGAGCCCAGAGCTGCCATCTCGAGTCCCTGCTGGCACTGGGGGCTGCCAGGTGCCCCAGGCTGCTGTGACACCACTGCACACAGGAGGGAGGAGTGGCAGGGGCTGTGCTGAAAGTCAGCTCCATGTGCTGCTGCTGCTGCTGTTGTGGGAGTCATTTGTCCAGCCCTGCCCCAGAGTCAGGGATCAGATCCATGCACTGCTGCCCCCTCAGGATCAGCCACAGTTTGGATGTTGCTGTCAGTGCCAGCAGAAGCGGTGACTGGAGCAGTGGGTGCTGACAGTGCCCTAAGCCTCGGGGCCAGAGGGGTCCCTGGGCTGGGGGCTAGGAGGGAGTTGCCCCTTGTTCTCCCTCTGACCCACACAGAGCTGAGCTGGGCACAAGTGGGGCAGCACAGTGTAGGATGATGTTGACAGGAAAATGGGCATGTACTAAATGAACCAGCCTAAATCTTCTGAATGAGGTCATCTCTGTGGATAAAAAAGCTGATGTTGCAAGAAGAACGAAGGAGCAGAAAGTTGCTGACAAACAGGGGTGTCATTCCGAGTAAAATGACACTCATGGTATTGTAAGAGATGGTCCAAAGATTCCCTCAGCTTCCTCACGACTGTTGTAAGAACAGAGACTAAGAGCCCGGGGACCCCACTCATTTTGGACCCGAGTTCTGGCCTGACTGAGGTGAATGCTTGCCAAGTGACTGTTTGCAGGTGCTTGCTGTTCACCATGGCACACTGCTTTCAATCACTGCACTGGTTGGGAGCATCAGACACCTGCTTCTCAGAGCAACAGCTCTCTGCACACAATAATCCATAAATCTCCCCACCACTTGGCCAGAGGACACTCGCTTTGGAAGAGGACTACAAAAAGGTGACTTCCTTGGAGAAACCTCTGAGATCTCCCCATGGACAGAAGACACGTCTGTTGGCTGAAGACCGCAAGGATGTTGTCCCATGTGTTGGTAGCTATTCCCTATCCCCGTCTTTCTCTCTTTTTAAATTGTTTTCCTTTATCTCTGCCCTTCTATTGCAAAACTGTGCTATTGGCACTGAATAAAGGTGCATTAGTATTTGCTATGAATAAACCTTAGTCCCTGTTGTGTGTCTTTTGCACCCCAAGGTCAAATGAACCATCACGACTCCTGCATATGTTGGTGGATCGCGAGATTTAATTTGGTGTCACGGACAGGATTTCTGACAGACAGAAGGGTTGCTGGTTGTGTGTAGTCTGTAACAGGGGAAGGACATCTTGCTCCAGCCACACCTAGCTGGCCACCTCGAGAGGGGTGAGCCAGACTAGAAAGCAAGGGGGGCATTTCAGATTTCCTGCAAACTGCACAAGCCGAGGTGCAAAGCACCCCCACACTCATTTGAGGGCACTGCCTTCAGAAATTCACAAAATATCTCTTGGTGCAAAATGCGGGACTGTGTTGTTGTTTGTTATTGTTTATGTGAATTTTGACTGCTTGGTGTAGTGAAGAGACAACCAGAGATTTACACTGAAGGTAGTACCTCCCAAGCAGCTTCAGTCTCTTCACCCACACAGGGAAGCAATGGGGGAACATGCTCTGTGTGTGTATAACTTAAGTAATCTTCCTCTCTGCCGTGGTTTTCCCCTTTCCCTTTATAAAATGACTGAAAATCACAGTGCAAAAGAGAAAGCTGCATTTTACACTCTCTTAGCTAAATATAATGCCTTGATACCAAAAAGGGTTAATTCGAGTTTTACTGTGCCTATGGACTTTTAGCACAGGAAAAATGCATACAGGGGCTGCTTTCCCAGCAAGCATGGTTGGAAGACAAGAAGAATTCTGCCTCAAAGGCGTAGTGATAGAAAAAACAAGGACAGAACCTGGGATCTCTGGGTGGATTTCATAGTAATGGGTAAATTGTAATACACATGGAGTGACTAAATATAAGCAACACAGTTGTTGAATGACACATCCATGTAAGGCTAGGAGGTGTCCCATGTTGGACCTCAGGCCTCAATAAATGATAAAATGATAAAATTCAAGACTAAATTAGTGTTAAGGAGTCTTACTTTGCTATATTTGAGTTTTGGTGATGGCAGGACCTCACAGAGCCATGGACGCTACTGTGCCGCTTTGTAAACTCATGGAGGAAAAGCTCCACTGTGGCACAGTAGAACCCCATGGAACCAAAATCCTTTTTGGCACACTGGGGCTACGTGGAATCAGTGGTCTGTGGTGACACTGTAGATCCAAGGAGTCCATTGTGACACTGAGAAACCTCTTGGAACCAAGGGGCCAGTCTGACACAGCAAGGCCTGGTGGAGACATGGGTCCATTGAGACACTGGAACCTCACAGAGCCAAGGTGACAATGTTATACTCTGGAACCTCATGGAACAAAGGGTTCATGGTGGCAGTGCATAACCAGAGAGACTGTTGTTGGCAGTATGAAAGCTCATGGAATCAGAAGTCCATTGTGACACAGCAATGCCTCATTGAGCCAAAGATCCATTGTTAAACTAGGTGGCTGTTACAATTATGTCAAGACATTCAAAACTGGCACCAATTAGTACTTTAATAAAACCTTTTCATGCTTTCTCTTAGTAAACTTCTTTCAGGCAATTGTGACTTCTTTTCTCTCTACACAGTACTAACTTTTTCCTCTCCTGTCTACATTACTGGCTGAACCCAAACCTGTCCCTTACCTGGCCACCTAACCCTCTCTGTCCCTCACAAAATATTTTCTTACCTTATCTGTCTCTTACATGACTCCATGTCCCTTACCTCCTCACAGCTTAGCCAGCAGACTCCACATCTCAAGCTGCAACTGCAACTTGCTCTTGATTAGCTAGCCCACTCTTTCATAACACCCATCCTCATTGGATAGGCAAGGCTGTTTCCACTTCTTGGTAATCACTACAGCTGTAATTAATTAAGGAAAATTGTTTTCTGCACCATCTCTACAAACCATCTTCCCACAAATTCCCCCTTTTTTATTTAATTAAAGTAAATTTACATTATAACACATTGACTTATTTCATTTCAGATTAACAGTTACACAATTGTTTGGGTAACACATCCCAATAAGGATGTATGCTTCAAATCTTAGTTCTCAAACATTCCAAATAGTTTGTCTAGCTTTACTTTGATTGTTTCTTTAAGCAACATATTACATAAAAGATAATTCTCTGCATGCAATAGATTATCTCAGTTCTTTTAAAATCATATTTACCTTTACTCAGAACCAAGAGTCTTATCTTATTACTTATGTTTCTCCTCACATATAACCAATTGATTCCCATTTCATGACTCAAAGTGAAATTTACGTAACAGCCACATCCAATTTATTCCAATTAATAATTTTAATTCTGTTTTTCATTGGCTGTTAACTTTCTCATTTTGTTTGGCTTTTATGTATAGAACATGAATCTAAGGATTCTCTCTTAGCTAAGAAATACATTAGTAAATTAATCTTGATACATTACCCAGATTCACACAGTACACACCATTAAAATTCCAGAATCAGAAAGCTGTAATTCATAAATACAATATATATGTTTCATCATCAAGTAGACATATTACACTGAACAATGGAACCATCAGCTCCAGTTTTTCCTCTATCTTATTGCTTTAATTATTTCACTTGTTCTTTCTTCAGCTCAGTTGCTTTCATCAAGTTATTTTAACTAATTGCTGTGCAGGAGTAACATATTTTAATTTGGCACTTAATTCAGCTTTTTGGGCATGCAGAAGCAGCTCCAGCAGGCTCTACTTAAGGTGTGGGAGTCCACAGTATTCCTCTGGCTTCCCTGGAAGGCTCAAGACCCCCCTGGCGGGGTCCCCAGGGACCCTCAAATGAGACCCAGGTGTCTCAAGGGCTTGATTTAGCTCCTTGGAAAAATTTAGCAACATTGAGAGAAGAAATGCAAGCTGCAAAAATAAATAGAGTGTAAATTAGACTGTTAGAATGTAGAATTAGCAGATTTCTAGAATGTTTGTGATAAGGGACACGTGGCCAAGATGGAGAATTTGGGGTGTGGATACCTCTTCCTCCTTTTTCTCCATGTCATCTATGCTAGGTGACATGCTGGCACTTTTAGATTGGATAGGAACACAGCTGAATCATGTTACAAGATTGTATTGCATTGGGAGTCATTTGTAAATACCTAGTACGTAATTTAGATTATATAAGTTAAGTCCTGCCTCTACCAGGCAGATTCTGCCACAGATGTCTGGCCAGCAGACCCCTGTTCACTGGACAAAGCATTTCTGAGATAAGAAAAAATAAACAACCATGAAAACCTCTAAGAACAGCCTCCTGCAGTCTCTCATCGGTGGGCATCGGAAAGAGCTGGGGTCCAGACCACCTGCATGCCCCCCAGAGGTGATCTCAGGTCTAAGGAGACACCTCGGGCTGTGACATTGAGGGACAACAACATTTTCAAGCTGAACCTCATACAGCAGTCTCCAGGTGGTAGCCAAATTTGCAGTTGCCTTGTCTCCTTTGAATACCACATCCCATAGTCTTTCTTCAACTTCTTTCCATGCTCTAACACTAAAAGGCAATACTTTCATCAGTCTTAATACCCTTTTCTTTTTTTTCCCCAAAGTTTTTTGTACAGATAAAACAGTCTCTTCCCAGTGGCTTACCTGGATAACCATCCCTCTAGGTATCAAAATCAGTCTGGTCTGGACCTGGCAGCTTCCCCACTGATCTCAGTTTCACTGGGCTCCGTCTCCAGCCACACCTTGTCCTGCAGCCCAAATCCCAATCATCACATCAGGGTCACCATTACATAGCAATTATGGTAAGACAGACACAACTGGCACCAACACCAGTCTTTTATTAAAAACTTTACATGCCTTCTTTCAGGCAAATCGGACTCGTTTTCTTACAGGCCGCTCCACAAGGCACTGACTCCTTCCCTCCTCTGCAAATTTCTTTCTTCCTTCTCCATAACTGGCTAACTCAAACCTGTCCCTTACCCAGCCACCTAATCCTGTCTGTCCCTCACAAAATGTCTTCTTACCTTATCTACCCCTTGAACAACCACAAGTCCCTCACCTGCTCACAGCACAGCCAGCAGACTCTATACCAAACTGTAGCAGATTCTAGCTCTCAAGCTCCAACTCCATCTGCAGCTGTAACTTACAGACAGGTAACCCACACTTTTATAACACCCAACCTCATTGGGCAGGCAAGGCTGTTTCCACTCCTTGGAAATCAGTACAGCTGTGTCCTGGTTTGAAAGGACAGGTGTCTGCCAGTAAGGGCAGAAGTTTCCCTTTGAAATAGAGACTTGAGTTCCACTCCCCTCAAGTATTATAATTGTTTGAATCAAGGACTCTGAGGCAGAGATAAGGGGGTGGGAATAACAGCTATTTTACTAATATATCTAACTGTACAAGCAGAAAACAACAGCAGTTGTTAAAATTGCTCGCAGAACAGAATAGATAACTCGGTGCAGCGGCCACGCCGGTCTCGGGTGGGAACGGGCTCACCCTCACCGAGGGCGGCGGCTCCTCGCTCACCGTGTGTGTCCGGGGGATCAGCTGTGTCCGCAGAGGCAGGAGGCTGGAAACGGGGCAGATGCAGGGCAGGTGGTCGCAGAGGGTCTGGCTCTCCTGTGCTCCGGCCGCGTGGGCTGAAGATCCCGAGCGTCCTCCTCCGAGCTCGCCGGAAAAATGATTCCCCTCCCGGAAGCCTCAGAGGCCCCTCCGGGGGCCGTTCCCACCCACCCCCTTTGTCTGGACTCATCAGAGACCCTGGGTGCAACCCGGCCAGCTCCATTGGCATGATAATGAGAAAAATTCTTTCAATTGACACAGTAATAGAAAAATCACTCAATCCCCAACAAGCTGTAATTCATTGGGAATGATTGCCTCCTGCACTATCCTTTAAACTTATCATTCCCATATCTTCCCGCCTCAAAAATAATATTAACTTCAGCACGGTCTTATAGTTTTTAGTTCCATTTAATGGACAGTTTGCTCCATCTTCTAATTTATACAGAGGCCATCATTGATTGGAACATTTCATTAAAACCTTTTACACTCCATTCCTCCTGTCCCCACAACTTCCTTCAAATGAGTTAATACACATCCCAAAGGGCTCTTCTTAAGCACCTCTTTACTTTGCTGGCAAACTGTGATTTATCTCCTTATTTCTCTTATTTCCCTCTCCCAAACCTCTGCTGGCAATGTTCTTTCACTTCTTCCTAGTGGTCCTCGAAAACGTGCCAACCCTCAGGGACCAAATGACTCTTCCCACAGAACAACTCCACAATCTCACACTCCACATGAATTGATTCCTGAATATGATGCTGTGGGTCTGGGGTATACCTGGTGCATGTAGGCATCTGCCTCCGAGGTTTGCAGTACCACTTTTTACATCACTGGCACCGCAGGAGGACCCAGGCTGGATGCCATCCTGGTGCCCAGATTACTAGTCCACACTACATGTAAAGCAAGGAATTGATCTTAGTCCTCTAAGTTCTCTTTTGATTAGAGGTTGTTCCTGATCAAAAGCCAGATAACTAACTATTGAATTTGAGTATATTCCCCCCAAGTATACCTGCTCTACTTCCCCATCCTAGCCATACAAGTTTCCCTTGATTCCTCAAGAAATCTGGGGAACCACCCAAAAAAGGACTTCCTCGCTTGATTGAGCCCTCCACATTCTTGCCCTAGCTTCCACCACCTTTTCATTTTTTAACTGTGACAGTTTCCTAGAAAAATCAGTGCCCTGTTATTTACAGTTATAAACACAAGAGGGCCGCATTACCTCAGAAACAGCAGATCCTCAGGCCTCAAGAAAGAGCCAAAAAATCCCACCAGTTGCAACTACAGTTAATAACACAAGAGGGTGGTTGTTGGGGATTGGAGTTTGTTCCCTTACTTTTCCACCTCTTTTGGGAGAATTTTTCCTATTATCATGCTAAGGAAGCCTGCTGGGCACTCCCAGCTCCTACTTGCTCAAGACAAATAGATGGGTAGGGGCTGTCTCGCTCACCCACAGGGTTTGAGGGGTCCAGGGAACTGCTCATTTCCAGCCCACGCCGTCTGAACAACGGGAGGCAAGGTTCTCTTCGGTTGGACACTGCCTGGCCATCTGCTCCTCTCTAGCCTCCAACCTCTGAGAACAAAGCTGACCACTAGGAGCCAAACGGTGAACAGGGAGTTTTTCCTCCACCCTTCTCTGACCTGGGACACAGTGCCGCTGCAGCCACCTCCCTGCTGCCATCTGTTCTCTGCAGCTGCACGGGCTCTACCCCGCCTTTCACCGCTGGGACCGGACGCAGGCAGAGTGTGTCTGAGGCTGAAAAAGGACTGGATCTGATTGTTTTGTTTTGTTGTTAATTTCCATAGCTGCTGTTATTTCTGTTCGTCCAGTTAGATATATTAGTAAAGAGCTGTTATTCCTACCCCCACATCTCTGCTTGAGAGTCCCTGATTCAAAAATTATAATAATTTGGAGGGAGGGGATTTACATTCTCCATTTCAAATAGAAGCTTCTGCCATTATTGGCAGACACCTGTCCTTCAAACCAGGACACTTACATTGCTACATCTTATACTTCTAACTTCATAAAAGGTTATATGTCTAAACTTTAAAATTTTTTATTATCTTAATATATTTCTTTGCTTACATAATATATATTTCTAGTTGTAATGAATGTAGCAGGGCCAAGGCCTTTATTAAACAGCTCTTTATTAATGGGGGGGTCACAGGGAGTAGGCCCTACGCCTGCTGCTGCTGCTGCCAGGCAACGCCTGGAGGAGGTCCTGCCGATCCCGACGAACGTAGGGATGGGAGTCTCAGCCTCACGGACACGTCCGAGATCTCAATAGTGGCTCATTGGTCTGGGGGTGTCATTCTTCTTAACTGCCCTTAAGGTTGTGGTGATTAAACAGTTACAAAGGACATATTGCAGGTGACTTGGCTTGTTAGTTGAGATGATCTGTGAACTTGGGTTCGGTGTTGGTTGACTATTTTTGTGAATCTTTTCTTCAACAACAACTTCCAGTAATGGTGGTACTGGGAAACTTCTGGAGATTTACATATAGGGTGTGGCTAACTTGATAGGCAGGCAGCAGCAGGCCGGAAATGAGGTAAGGGAAAGGGCGGAAATGGTAAGGCCGGAAATGAGGTAAGGGGAAGGGCGGAAGGAGGAAGTAACTGGGATAGGGGAAATACAATAAACCAGGGTTTGAATTACATAGGGACTACATTTAACTGGGGAAAAGAACATAACAACTTGATCAAAGAACCAACAAACGAATGAGTGGATAGAACGATAAGGTAAGCAACAATCTTTTTAACTCTTCTAGCAATGTTGTTTTATGGTTTTCAGCTAAGACTTTTTACCACAATCCCCCCTCTTTCTCTTTGATCGGGTCTTTGACCCGCATCAAATCACAATTTTCGGTTTCTTGGGGGTATAATTTTTGTAGTTCTAGAAATTGGTTTAAGATTTCTTTAGCTGAATCATGTTCTGGGTTTTGGGTTCCGATCATCAAAATTTTAGCTGTCGTTTGATCAGTCATATTCTTTATGCTGGTTTGTATAGTGGTATTTATAAGCCTAATTAGGCATGGGAGTAGGCATAGTAAAAATAAAAAGCTTATGACTGCACTTGCAACTAAAAAGACTACTTTTTTCCACCATTTATTTTTTAGGGACCAGAAGTCATCCCACCAGCTAGTGTCCATTAGAGGGGTCCATTGTTGGTTTCCTACATATGCTATTTTTCGGATTTCTTTAGATATGTTTCGTATTACTTCGCTTTTATCATCAATTTCCAGGCAGCATTCGGATGTATTAAATTTTTCACAAATACCTCCTTCATCAGCCAATAAATAATCTACTGCAAGCCGAATTTGATAGACCACTGCCCGGGTCTGAGTTAACTGTTCGGTAATGTGGTCTAATGCGAGGGCTGTTCGATTAGATATTATTTCTAATACTGCTTGGAGTCTGATGATTCGGTTCAGCATATAAATGGGAGTACGGTATCCCCACGACCCATCCTGTGCCCACGTAGCTGGCCCATATACTTCCATGATGCGTTCAGGTGTCCACACTTGTCCCTTCCATTTTTGAGTACTTCCTAAATTAATCATACTCCTTTTCTTTCGGTTAGCCCTTTTCAAATCATCGTACAAGGGAATTCCTAATTTAGACCCCGAATTTTTGGGAAGTAGGAAGAATGAAGGTTTTATAATCCCAATTGTACAGCTCCCGGCCCAATCTCCTGGAAGATTGGTATATGCAGTGTCTCCGCATATCCAGAATAGATACTCGGGTGCTGTCCAAAAGGTTTGGTTGGTTTCGGTGGGACATGACCAATACTTGGATAATTCCTCTAATCCCCAAAAGGGATTTATTTTCTTTCCAGCACATTCATGTAAATCATATCCTTTGTGATAAACACATCCTTTTTCCTTTTGGTGTATTGTCCAATATTTGTTTGGCTCCTTAGGTATCCACCTTATAATTGACTTTTTTATAGTTAGGTACCTTTTGCAGGGCATAGTTCCTACAAATGTTCTATATGGGTTTCCAACTCTTTTAATACATTCTTCTCCAATAGGTTTATATTTTAAATTCCATTGTTCTTTCTTTCGTTTTTGCTTAGGTAATTGAGATGTTTGGTTAGTTTGCTTCCATTTTAGAATTTCCAATGGGCTTAAACTGATCCCTTCCCATGGCCAAATCTCAGACATTTGTGTATTACCGCATACCCAGCAATTGGTTATATTTAATTCTTTACTAATTCTTTCAACTAAATCTATGAATAAATTTTTCCCTAAAGGTATTTCCAATTCGTTTTCCTTTTTGGTATTTATTACTAATTGTTTTTCTTTGATCAAATCTATTAATTCTCCTTGATTATTCTCATGTTCAAAGCAAAACCAGGCTTCCCCTATAGGACATTCTCCGAGCAACCGCTGCCGAAAAGTGGCAGTATTCTTAGCAATCCAATACGTTTTTCCACTTTCTTGACAAGTGGAGATCTGGGAATGATTGAAACAGCTGGGATTCACGTTGGTGTGAATTCTTATTAGGGACTCTTGGGTCTCCCCATCATATATCAGATGGTAACACTTGCTGCATTTAACCTCTTCGCTGCTTATCAGGTTATTTGTTAGCAAGGCCAGCAACACTCCTCTCAAGAGTCCGGTATGAACTGCTTTCAGTCTCACCCGGGCTTGCCTCTTGGAGGTGGGGGTCCCCTTAGGTAAGATTTTACTTTCCCAGAGTTCTCTCATCCCCTTTTTATACTAATTTAGGTGTTTTTAGAAAGTGTTCTGTAGGGGAATTGGTCTTTATGGTTTGGCAAACTTCTAATTTGAGGATTTCGACAGAGGATTGAATGATACTTACAATCGGAGAAGGATGTATGATACAACAATTTTGTAACAACAAGAACTTTAGTGAACTACTGGGAACTCGAAAGACTACTGCAAGTATGCAACAACAATGTTATAACAACAACTAGAGTCAACATAAACTGCGTTACAGTAACACTTTGTTTTCAAATTGGAACTGTTTAAGTCTTTTCAGCTGTCTTTTTCTTTTCGCTTAAACTTAAGTTGGAGGTCTGTAGCTCCTTTTGTAATGGTCCATTCAGGTGCCTTTGGCTGAAATACTGTGGAGTCCGATTCACTAGGGGGAGGTGGAATTGGTCCTTTAACTTGTGATATGTGAGTCCAACCTTTTTCTTTTGTTCCTACAGCAGTGTGTGTAGTTAGGAGGACTAGGAAGGGGCCTTCATACCTAGGAGATAGAGATGTGTGACTTAAGGATTTAACAAGAACCCAGTCCCCAGGGTTGATCTGATGAGCATTTGAATCTAAGGGAGAGGTTTGGGGCAGGTATCCTTTTTTCTTTAGTTGCTCTATTGTTCTTCCAATGATTCTTAAATACTCTTGGGTGGCAGCTTCTCCTTCTAGATAGTTTGCAGAGCTAAAAGGGGTAATTAAAAAGGGAAGCCCAAACATCATTTCATAGGGTGAAACTCCTATGTCTGCACGCGGTCTGGTCCTAATGCGTAATAGGGCAAGAGGTAGGCATTTGAGCCAATTCATTTGGGTCTCTTCAATTAATTTTGTTAATACATTTTTCAAGGTTTTGTTCATTCTTTCTACTCGGCCGGAACTTTGGGGATGCCATGGAGTATGCAACCTCCATTTCATTCCCAGTGCTTCAATGACTCGATGTAATATATGTGACGTAAAATGTGGGCCTCTATCAGAATCGATGTGATTAATTAATCCATATCTAGGAATAATTTGTTCAAGGATTATTTTTATGACCACTTCTGAGGTTTCTTTAATAGTGGGGAAGGCCTCCACCCAATGGGTAAGATGGTCCACAATATTTTTGAACTGGGGCCATTTCGGTGAAGTCAATTTGAACACTTTGAAATGGTCTTAATGCTAATTCCCTTCACCCATATTCAATTTTTCGCATAACTTTTTGATTAGCTTTTTGGCAGATTAAACACCCTTTAGTTATTGATTTAGCCAAATTATATATCCCAATACAAAAATTTTCTCTGAGGAAGTGGTCACATAATCCTTGAACACCCCAGTGGGTCAGTTCATGGATTTCTGCCAATACCTTTCTGGCTAGACTTTTGTTTAAAAATTTGCGCCCATCTTTCATTACCCACTCTCCTTGATTTCCTTGATGTATTTCTAACTTTTTTATTATCTTTAACTCTTCTTCACTAAAAATGGGCTTTGTAATTTCTGATTTCTCTGGTATCTCATTTAATTTAAAGACTTCTATAGGCCCTTCGGAACTTAATGAGACTTCTTTGGCTATTTTGTCAGCATACCGATTTCCTCTTTCTTCTAAGGTATTTCCCTTTTGGTGCCCTCTTATGTGCACAACTGCAATTTCTGTTGGTTTGAGCAAGGATTCTAATACGGATTTTATTAAGGTTTTATGTACCAAATCTTTCCCCTTTGAGTTTAAATACCCGCGTTCTGCCCAGATTTTTCCAAATGTGTGGACTATTCCAAATGCATATTTTGAATCAGTGTAAATGGTTCCTGGTTTTCCTTCTAATGAGTCTAGACCTCTTTTTAACGCATAGATCTCACAACATTGTGCAGACCAATTGGATGGTAGCTTCCCCTTTTCTATCACTTCTAGCTCTTTTCCTTCTGCTCTTTTTACTACTGCATACCCAGATACCCTTTTTCCATCTACTACTCTAGATGAACCATCGGTAAACAATACTTCTGCATATGGCAACGGTGTACTTTGTAGATCTTCCCTTACTTTGGTTTGGAAATTTATAAGCTCCAGGCAATTGTGCTCTAGCTCTGGCAAGGGTTCCCCTGAGAGAAATTGAGCCGGATTAATACTTTTAGAGGTGGCCAATTCTAAATTACTTGCATTCATTAATATAATTTCATATTTTAGTATTCTGGCTTCTGTTAGCCATTGCTGGGCCCCTTGGCTGAGGATAGTCTTAATATCATGTGGAGTATATACTTTAAGTTTTCCCTGAAATGTCAGTTTTTGTGCGTCCTCTATCAAAATTACTGCAGCCGCAATTGCTTGGAGACATAGTGGCCATCCTTTTGCTACTGGATCTAATAATTTAGAGAGGTAAGCTATTGGCTTTCGACAACCCCCCCATTCCTGAGTTAGTACACCGTAAGCTACTCCCCCTTCAGTGTTCGTGAATAGTTCAAACTCCTTTGTGAGATCTGGTAAACTTAGGACTGGGGCCGAAGATAATTTCTCTTTTAATTCTTCTAATTGTTTTTCGTCTTGTGCAGTCCAATTTATGGGTTCAGGGTTTACTAATTTTTCATAAAGAAATTTTACACTTTGAGTATATTTGTCTAACCATAATTTACAGTATCCAAACAAGCCTAAAAGTTTTCGAATGTCATGTTTAGTTTTTGGGGTCGAAATGGCTAGTATGCCCGAAATTCTTTCGGGGCTTAACTTTTTGTATCCATTTCCAATTATATGACCAAGGTATGTCACTTCTGGTTCAACGAACTGCAATTTGTTCCGGGATACTTTTAGACCCTTTTCTCCCAGAAAGTTAAGGAGTTTTATACTAGTTGTTCTAACTAGCTGTTGTTCTTTTCCAGATATTAACAAATCATCTACATATTGGAGGATTCGTGTCTCATTTTCAGGGGTGAACTGGTCTAATAGTTCTTCTAGAGCCTGTCCGAAAAGATTGGGGGACTCAGTAAATCCTTGAGGTAGACGGGTCCACCTTAATTGTTGTTTTCTCTTCCCTCCTGGGTACTCCCACTCGAATGCAAACCAGTCACGGCATTCTTCTGCTAGCGGACACGCCCAAAAGGCATCTTTTAAATCTATGGTGGTGAACCATGCATGTTCCCTGGGAATTTTACTCAACAGAGTGTAAGGGTTAGACACCACAGGATGTCTAGCGATGATTTTTTTATTAATTTCTCTCAAATCCTGGACTAATCTATATTTTCCCTCTGCCTTTTTGACTGCTAAAATTGGGGTGTTATGGGGGGACATGCATGGTTCTAACACACCTTCCGCCAGAAGGTGGTCTATAATTGGGGCTAGTCCTTCTCTACCCTTTTCTGATATTGGGTACTGTTTTACCTTGACTGGGGTAGTTCCTTCTTGCATTTGCACTTTTATTGGCGTGATGTCTAAAAAGCCAGTTTTCCCTTCTTCTGCCCATACTTGGGGATTGATTTCACTTATATCTTTTTCGGTCAATTTCATAATACGCACAACCATCCTCCCATTTTCTGGAATAACTGCTATTCCTAACTTAACTTGTAAATCTCTTCCTAACAAATTCTTTTCTAAATGTGGTAAATAAATCATCTCTGCCACACACTGTTTAAAGTTTCCTTTTAACTCTACTCCTTCAATTATTGGTGCTTTGAAGGGTGTCCCTTCAGCTCCTATTACTTCGCACGTTCGATTACTAATATGGACTCCTACTGGAAGATCTTTCAAACTGGACCGATCAGCTCCCGTGTCAACTAAGAACTCAAAACTTAAATTCTGGGGACCAACATTGAGGTTTATCAAGGGCTCATCTAGATGTTTCATTGGGTCCCCTAAAGGGAAGAGCCCCTGACACCCCTAATCTTCCCCTCTCAGAATCTTTTCTAAATTTTCCTGTTCTTTTTCAATTGCTTCATCGATGGCAATCTTTTTACAGTACCTTTTGAGATGACCCACTTCACCACAGTAATAACATCTGCCCTGAAATTTTCCGACCTTCTGCCAAGGGTTGGCATTAGAACCTCCTGCGCCTGGCGCAATCTTAGGTTCTCCTTCTCTAGATCCACATGGCTTCTCTAGCTTATTTCCAGTTGCATTTATACATTCTCTAGCTATCGCTACCATCACTCGGGCGTTCGATTTCGCTTTCTCCTCTTCCCTTCTCAGATACACCCTTAGAGCCTCTTTAAGTAGTTCATTTATCCCTTTTTCCTGCCAGTCTTCCATCTTTTCTAATTTCCTTCGGATGTCAGGCCAAGATTTGGTGACAAAATGTACTCTTAATACTGCTTGGCCATCCGGACTATCAGGATCTATACTAGAGTACAGCTGAAAGTTCTTCCTTAACCGATTTAACCACGCGGATGGGGTTTCATCTTTTTCTTGTACTGCTCCAAAGGCCAATTTGGTGTTACTTTGGCGAGGAACAGACTCTCTTATTCCCCTCACTATTAAAGCTCGATAGTCAATCATATTCCGCCTCCCCTCTTCTTGGTTTGGGTTCCATCCTGGGTCTGTGAGAGGTAGTTTATAGTCACCCGGTGGTCCTTGCCGGTTTTCCCTCTCCCATATGCGTAGGCCGGCTTCTCTAATCATCCTAACTTCCTCTGGGTTGAATAGTATATTTATAACTGAATTCATTTCTCTCCAAGTATAAATGCTAGGTCCTAAGAACTGATCTACCTGTTCGGCAATGCCTACGGAATCTTTCACTAAATTCCCAATTTCTTTTTTAAATCCTCTCACTTCTGAGGCCGTCAACGGTGCGTCTACAAACCCAAGTCTGCCCTCTATTCCTCCCATAGGGACTTCCCTGAGTGGAAACATCCTTTCTGCTTTTGCTGCCCTTGACCTCGTATTATAATATGGTCCCTCTGCTTGTGCCGGTACAGGGTTCTGTTGATTACTGGAGGAAGAGCTACTGTTGGATGGAGATAGACTCAGTTCCCAATTGGAAGGAGGTGAAGGGACACCTATTGGTGGAGGGGCCTGAACCAAGGCAGGAGGAATTGGGGTTTGTGGAGATACGAGGGGTGAAGGCAGGTTGGGAAGTGGGCACATAGGTAAAAAAAGCTGATTTGGAATAGGGGTACTAAGGGAAGGTGGTGACAGGGGAGTTATGCTAGATGCTTGAGGAGGAGGAGGAGGAGAATTGACAAGTGGAACAGAAGAAGGAAAGTAAGTGGGGGTGTTGGTGGGTGAAGAGGAGGTAGGAGGAGAATTGACAGATGGAGCAGAAGGAAGGTTATTGGAAGCATTGGTGGGTAGAGAAACAGCAGGGGGTTCGAAGGAAGTAATGGACGGAAGAGGAGGAAGAGGAGGTTGAAGGGGAGTGACGGTCGGAGGAGGAGGAAGTGGGTAATCGGGGTTATTGACAGGCGGGGGAAGAGGGGGAAGATAATCAAGGGGGTCCCATTTACTTTTATTTTTCTCTTCCTCGTTCCTTTGTCCCTTTTTCTCTACTACTTTACATATCTTTATTGGTTCTTCTTTTGCTCTACTCCCTCTCCAACAAGCTGCGTATTCAAGTTGTTCCACATTTGATCCTCCCCAAGTCTTTAAATATTGATTCAGCATTGTACACATCCATGGATCTTGGGTACCGAACCATGGCCATGCTCCTGGTAAATCTAACTTTGGCCATACTTCAACACAATAATGGATCATTTTTATTTTATCTAACTTTTTAGTAGCTTCACAAGTATCCCACTTATTTAACATTATCGCCAAAGGGCTATCAGGAGGGATGTTCTTTACATTTTTGTTCTCTTTCGCTCTACTCTTTTGACTCATACAAGACCCCATAGTGATTTTTCAAACGGGCCTAACAGAAACTTACTGTGCCTCTACTCGAAAGGAAACAACTGACAGGCAACTAAAGACACACTCAACAAAAAATTTGGCCCTTTCTAACTTAACGTATAATTTCTTTCTTTAAAAAAAAAAAAATATACGGTGCCCCTACTTCAAATCAAATTTAATGACGGGCAACTAAAACAGGGCAAAGGAAAGAGCTGGTCACTACTGGGGTTTACCTATATCCCCCTCCCTATGCTCCTTCCTGGCCCACAGTTAAACTGAGATAGAGCCGGTCTCTAACGGGGCCCCGGTCGCCCCCTCCCTCTACTCTTCTCAGTTCCACCGGTGGGAGTCAGGTAAGGTCCCAGCGGGGCCCGGATACCCCTTCCTAAACCCTCGTCCCTGGGGGGCTCGGTCCCAGCGGGGCGCCGGCTGCCCCTTCCTGCACCCCCCCTTCTTTGAAAATAAACACAGTGGTGGGTCCTAGTGAGGTTCTCTCCTCTTTCCCAACCGACAGAAACCTGGGTCCTAGCGAAGGTTCTCCTTCTTCCCCAAGCAAGAGAAAGCTGGGTCCTAGCGAAGGTTCTCCTTCTTCCCCAAGCAAGAGAAAGCTGGGTCCTAGCGAAGGTTCCCCTCCTTCCCCAACCGACAGAAAGCTGGGTCCTAGCGAAGGTTCCCCTCCTTCCCCAACTGACAGAAAGCTGGGTCCTAGCGAAGGTTCTCCTTCTTCCCCAAGCTTGGGCCTAGGCCCCAAGGAGGCGCCTCTTTCACGCTGTAGGCCTTGGTAGGCCTCACTCGCTTCCCCCTTTTCCCGGCCAGCCCCCTCGCGGGAGTCCGGAACCGCGGTACTCAGGGGTCCACACTCGCTTCGGGGGTCTGAGCTGCCAGCCCCCGTCTCATCCACACCACACTCGCTCGCCTCCCGTGCCCGCCACCGGTCTACTTACCGGTGCTCCAGGCGTTGTCCTGGTTCCGCGCAGCTCCGGGTCCGGGGTGGCCAGCTGTCCCAGAGGGCCTCTTCGGGGTGGCGCCTCCCCCTCCGACGTCCTCTTCTGGGCGTGGCCTATCCCGGACGAGCCCCCAAGTTGTAGTGAATGTAGCAGGGCCAAGGCCTTTATTAAACAGCTCTTTATTAATGGGGGGGTCACAGGGAGTAGGCCCTACGCCTGCTGCTGCTGCTGCCAGGCAACGCCTGGAGGAGGTCCTGCCGATCCCGACGAACGTAGGGATGGGAGTCTCAGCCTCACGGACACGTCCGAGATCTCAATAGTGGCTCATTGGTCTGGGGGTGTCATTCTTCTTAACTGCCCTTAAGGTTGTGGTGATTAAACAGTTACAAAGGACATATTGCAGGTGACTTGGCTTGTTAGTTGAGATGATCTGTGAACTTGGGTTCGGTGTTGGTTGACTATTTTTGTGAATCTTTTCTTCAACAACAACTTCCAGTAATGGTGGTACTGGGAAACTTCTGGAGATTTACATATAGGGTGTGGCTAACTTGATAGGCAGGCAGCAGCAGGCCGGAAATGAGGTAAGGGAAAGGGCGGAAATGGTAAGGCCGGAAATGAGGTAAGGGGAAGGGCGGAAGGAGGAAGTAACTGGGATAGGGGAAATACAATAAACCAGGGTTTGAATTACATAGGGACTACATTTAACTGGGGAAAAGAACATAACAACTTGATCAAAGAACCAACAAACGAATGAGTGGATAGAACGATAAGGTAAGCAACAATCTTTTTAACTCTTCTAGCAATGTTGTTTTATGGTTTTCAGCTAAGACTTTTTACCACACTATTATTTTTACTTAAACTAAAAACTTACAGTCTTGTTTTGTATCTCTTTCACTTTAATGCTTTATTTTCCAAGCCTTCTCCAGGTGAAGGCTATCTCTGAGCCCATATGCACAAGGCCCTGAGAGCTCTCCATGATTGCATTCCCACACCACAGTATCACAAGGGTCGCTTGGTTCTGTGGGGACTCACAGTGGCAGAAGGGTCTCCTTGGTTCCATGAGGCCCTGCAGAGCCCCTTGATTCAAGGAGGCCTCAAAGAGCGATCATGACCTCCAGGATTCCATGAGGCCCTGCAGTGTCACAATGGACTTTTGGTTCCATGGGGTCCAACACTGTTCCACGAATCCTTAGTTCCATGGGGCCCTGTAGTGTCACAATGGACTCTTTGGTTCAATGGTGCCACACAGTGGCAAAATCAGCCCTCGGAATGACAAGACCCTTTAGTGTGACAATGGTTCATTGCTTCCATGAGACCTTTTAGTATCACAATGGACTCCTTAGTTCCATGGGCTGCAAAGTGTCACAACAGTCTCCATGATTCCATGAGGCGTTGCAGTATCACAACAGACCATTGTCTCAGTGTTATGATGACCCCTTGGTACCACTGAGCCCCACAGTATCACTGTGGTTTCCTTGGTTTCCTAAGGCTCTGAAGTGTCACGACATCTCTTCGGTTTCACAAAGTCTGAAATTATAGAAATGGACTCCGTGGTTTTATGAGACCCTGCTATGTGACAATGGACCCTTGGTCCCATGATGTCCCAGTCTGAGGTTTCTCCTTTGCCCCGAGATCACCCCAGAGGGACATGAAGGTGGCTCAAACCCTGGTTCTCTCTGAAGCAGCCAAAGAGAGATTACCGGAGACAGTTTTTTCTTTTTCCAGGGATTGTTTATTATTTCTTATCTCTGGGACTTTTTGCCTGGCCAGCAGAGGTCTGCTCAGCCTGGCATCCATGGTGGAATCTGCCTGGTGAAACCAGGGCTTATCTTATATAGTTTGTATTACGTATTGCATGTTTACAAAATTTTCCCTATACAATATAATTTTATTAAATGGTCCAGCCCTGACCCCATCCAATCCAAGAGTGCCAACATGTCACCCAACATGGATGACATGGAGAGAAGCAGGAAAAGGTGTCCACCCCCCAAATTCTCCATCTTGGCCACATGTCCCTTATCATAAACATTCCCAGAAGTCTATAATCTATGTTCTAACAAACTAATTTACACTTCACTAATTTTGGTAGCTTGTTTCCATTCTTCTTGTGCTGACGACTTCCCCCAGCAGCTAGAATTCAGCACCTGTGACACCAGGGTCTCACTCAGAGGTCTTTGAGACCCTTGCCAGGGGGGATTTTTGCACCCCCAACGAGGCCAGGGGTATTCCCTGGGCTCCCACATCTCCCCCCTCTGTTTGCACCAAAAAACACCCTTTTCACAGCTTTGTTCAAGGCTCGCCAAGTGCATGGGATGATGCAGGGCAAAGCAATGAGAATAGCAACAAGCTTCACTAATATATAAAAACCTACTTTCGAAATTTGTTTTTACAAAGGCAAAAGATCAAAAAGGTCAAACAGACCATCCAGCCACAATAACTGTGCTAGAACTCAGGATTGTTTGTTTGAGACTACAATATAATTGCTACATACATTCTGATTCGGAGTAACATCCATGGTTTGGTTCTTTGTCACCCCTAAAACATCAAATACAATTCAAAAATCCATTGTAGAACCAAAAAATTCTGATTATTTTGGTTTTAAAACAGCCACAGGGAGAAATTGAACCCATACATGCCATCCATTCACAGGAGTTGTCACAACTCACATCACCCATTAAGGGATGCCCTCCGGAATGGACCATTCTTTCACTGTTAATCCCACCAGACATGTTGAAAATGGTGTTTTTAGCCTGGAATGCCTCAAACAAATTGTGCCCAACCCCACTGTCCATGCTAAATTTTCCCAAACATTCTCTCTTGGCTGCATCACTGGTAAATCCGCTTTGTTACGTAACATATTTGACAAAAGATAAAATACAACAGCATATAAACAAACATGTTTCACTGTCCGTCCTTTAGTCTTTTATATCTTGTTTGAAGAGAAGTTCACATCCTTTTTCCTTGATGTCTGCCAACACTCCCCTTGGAATCCTAAGGGCTTGTTGTGCTGGATCATTGTGAGGAGGGTCTCCTGCTAATTCTGCCACGGTGAGGTTAGCATGAGCACCACCTTGGTATTTCTTTCACAGCTCTTCCAAAGCTCTTCTCCATCTGCTCTCCCACATAAGTCCTTGTGTGTCAGTAAGTATCAATGACACAAGATATCTCATGTCATATGGAGTCAAGTCATATTCATTGAGAATACCTTTTAAAAGCTGTTTAAAATATGAAGATCCCAGTCCATAATCTCTAATTGCCTTAATAAAATCTTTAAATAAATAATGATTTAATTTTTGCCATCTTTGGTTTTGTCCTTGTGGGTCATAATTCATTGGCATGGCTATTTCACCAATCCCAATTGCAGGACATTCTCTGCTTCTTGTCAAGTCCATTCTAATATTTGCCCAATCAACTAAAGCATCTTGAGCTGCTGTTGCAGGTCTGTGTGTCTCTGTAGGAATTTGTCTGCTCAAAGGTGTTACTTGTTGAGATTGAGGCCAAGCTGCTGCCTCATTCATTTTTTGATTCACTGGTATTGTAGAAATCTGTGGTCCTTGCTGCATTGTTCGTTGAAAAGTCCTTGCCTGTCATTGTCATCAACCTTGTTCTTCCCTTTATTATCACTTGTGCTGTCATTTCTAAGTCTGTAAGAATTGTCCTTGGAGATCTGTAAGATAGGAAAATCCATTCTATAATTAAAAGAGGATCTTTTTTGTGTTCGTCCCACTGAAAAATCAAACCATATATAGCTGTGTTTCTTCTCCCAACACTGCTAAATGGAATGGTAAAGAGTCCACATATCGGTGTGCTTGTCTGTCTTGTATCATTTTCGCAACTTTTTGCAAGCTTGCTTGTGCTTTTGGCATAAGAGTCCTGGGGGATTTGATGTTGTCGTCTCCTTTCAGAAGATCAAACAAAGATGAAAGATCTTCATTCGTGATTCCCAAAATCAATCTCATCCAGTTGATCTCTCCAAGGAGTTGCAGCAGGTCTTGGAGATTGTTGACTTTTGAGCTGATCTTTAATTTTTGAGGTTTGATTGTCTGTTTGGTGATTTTTCCATCCAAGGTATTTCCATTTCTTGAATCTTTGAAGTGCTGACTTCGAGTCCTGCTTTTTGTATTTCTTCGATCACACAAGCACGGACTTCTTGCAGTTCTCGGTTTGTTGATGCAGCAATGAGCAAGTCATCCATTTGGTGTATGATTCTTGCTTCGGGATATTTGTGTCTTGCTGGAGCCAAAGTTTGCACCACATACCATTGACAAATTGTTGGCGAGTTCTTGAGGCCTTGAGGTAAAACAATCCAATGATACCTCTTCATTGGCTCTTCTCTGTTCAAACTTGGAACAGAAAATGCCATCCAGTAAGCATCGTCTTCATGAAGTGGAATACTGAAAAAGCAGTCTTTGAGGTCAATAATAACAAGAGGCCAGTCTCTGGGAATCATCGTGAGTGATGGAAGTCCTTGCTGAAGAGGTCCCATCTCCTCCACTATTTCATTCAATTTTCTGAGGTCGTGAAGCAATCTCCACGATCCAGAATACTTTTTTTGGATGACAAACAATGGAAAATTCCAAGGGCTGTTTGTCGGTTTTATGTGTCTTTTTTCTAGTTGTTCTTTCATCAAAGTTTTCAATGCACTCAACTTCTTCTCCAAGGCCCACTGATCCACCCGAGGCGTATCAGTTTTCCATGTCAATTTTGAAATGGTGAGTGCCGCAGTGAGTCCTACTAAAAATCCATTGTCAGGTACGTGTTCCACTGTGAAAGGAGATCTCTTCCCCATACAGTGAATGGCTTTTGCATGAGTAATAGCTGTCTTCAGTCCGGGTTCTGTGAATGTTATTGAATTTTTTGCTTTGGAGGCATACAGAACTTCCTCCAATGCCTGTGATTTGATCCAAAGGTACAATCAAGTTTCATTCTCGAGGTCAGAAAATATATGAAATATATAAAATCAGTGTCACGTCCAGTGTCCACCATCCCTGTGATGGTTATTTCCCTGTTATTATATATCAAGTCCCAAGTAATAGTTGGCTGTTCACGGGTTATGTACTTCAACCATAACACGTGTACTTCGACATGGTCATTGTAGTGTGGGTGCCCTTCGCCCATCACCAGCATTACTTGATGCTCCAATGGATGCGATGGCAGAGCTATCGCTTTTGCCAGTTGAGTATTTTGTGGAATTGTCAATGAGGGTCGAAAAGCCCTTGCTAAAATTGTCAGCTCTTCGAAGCAGTCTGCTGAAACAACAGCAGGATGCATTATCAGTCCAAAAATGCTGCACCGGTCTCTGCCTATTATCAAGAAATCTTGTCTCTTTCAGCACGGTGCTTTGAATCCCGTAGGTATAGATGCAGATCCTTCATTCAAAAAACAAACCACTTTTGAAGCAAAAAAAGCACAAAAGAAAACTGGCGACATCTACGGGAATGTGCTGTGACACTTGGAGCACTGGGGGCACCGGGAGCACTGGGAGCACAGCGGATATTGGGCATAGTTGGGGCACTGGGGGCTCTGATCCCAGAACACTCAGACACTTCCCCATTCCCTCCCCACTGTGCTCCCAGTATCCCCAAGGGCTCTCTATTTCCCCTCCCAGTGCCTCTCCATTGCTCCCAGTAGATCCAGCTGGATTCCATTCTCTCTGCCAGTACCTCTGTAGTCCCAGTTCCTCTGCACTCCCAGTTCCTCTGCAATGCCCCTCTCAGCATTCCCAGTAGACCCAGAGCTCCTCATCTCTCCTCCCAGTGACAGGGGAACATAGGACTCGTTTTCCTATTGTTCGCACCAAAATGCAGCTTTTTGGTTCAACTGGCAGAGATGGTGTTTCTTTGTTCAACTTGAGGTTTAGGAATGAGATTCTCCAGTTTTAGGCTGCCACTATAAACCAGTGTTCTGGATTCCCTTCTGCCCTGTCTCGAACCCCTCCTGTGCCCTTTTCCCCACACAATGATGTCACAAAAGCCCTGGGGGTGTTCTAGAGACTCCCCCTTTTCCAGGGCAGTTGGGATCCAGCCATGGCACATGGTGGGATGTCAAGGACAGGAAATGTTGTATGTCTTGAGACATTTCGGAACACCAGTGTGTGGAAGGGCTCGGTCAGGCCTTGCTTCTGGTGACACAGGGCCCCGTGTGACAGTCATTCTGTCAGCCATGGCACATTGGGGACAGTGGGACACTCTGCCAAACCCAGCTCCTGAGCGGCTGAGTTACCAGGATTTCCACCTTGGAAGTGGCCTTTGGTGGTCAAAATGCTTAAAAGGCAGAGGAAAAGGCAGCCAAGTGTCTGACCCCTGGAAAGTGTCTTGGTTAAAAGTAGATATGTCTTCAAGGAAAGCAGGAACCTTCCCAGAATGGAAAGAGAACTTATCCCTCAAAATGTTGTACAACTGTGAGTATTGTGGGGCTACCAGTCAGAAAAGCAACAAAAGGAGTAGCAGTTTATTACTAAGAAATATATAGAAAAGAATAGAACAAACAAGACAAGAACAGAAATTACCAACCCAATCAGGGTTGTTTGTTAAACTTTGGTGCAATACTGGCAACGGCCAGCAGGGGGCGCTGCAGGGAGCACTCCCGCCCAGCAGGGGGTGCTGCAGGGAGCACTCCCGCCCAGCAGGGGGCGCTGCAGGGAGCACTCCCGCCCAGCAGGGGGCGCTGCAGGGAGCACTCCCGCCCAGCAGGGGGCGCTGCAGGGAGCACTCCCGCCCAGCAGGGGGCGCCCCGGTGCCAGCTCCAACCCCTCAGGGGCCATGGCGGCCTCGGGCGGGAGGGACGAGCCCAAATCGCTCCTTTGGCAAACTCACGCTTTGCACCAATCGGTTCCGGAACCAGCACCGGCAGCGCCTGGGCAGAAGAGACGAAGGCAGCAGCTTGGATCCTGGTGCCCGCTGGCAGCGGAGCAGTGTCCCGGCCCAGGCACACACCCTGTGCAACACCCGCCACCGCTGTCCCTGATGGGAACGCAAGGAAGGCAGCACCCAACCCCAGGCAGGTCTCAGGCCCACAGCAGCACCTCTCGTGCCTTTCCACCACAATTCCTGAAAACCCTCAGCCTCTCACTGCCTTTTCCTCCTTCAGCCCTGGCACAGCAGCTCTGGGAATGTTGAATTCCCCTGGCATGTTGAGGAAAGCAGGTGCTCCTTGCTGACACTGCCAGGGCTCCTCAGGGGCTCCAGAGCACATTTGGAGGTGCTGCTCTTCCTGTGCCACTGCTGGTCCTGACACAGCAGCCACGGGAGGAGGAGAGGGAGCAGCAGAGCCTTAATGAGCTGTTGTAATTATAGCAGGGGTTCCTAAAGGTCACCTGTGCTGCTGAACCACCCCTGTGCCCAAATACACGGCTCTGCTGCCTCTCCCAGGGATTTTGGGCTACTCTGGCAGAACTGGACACATTTTGAAGCTCAGATGCCCCCAGCTTTGCCCACAAGAAGTTTTTTGGCTGCCGGGATATTCTTGTGGAGCTTCTCCCCTTGGCCACTGCACAGGGATGGGCATTGGCCAGCCCTGCTCTGGCCAGCCCCAGGTGGCAGCCAGGACCTGAGGCTCCCCTGCCCCCTTGGCTTTGATTCTCGCAAAATTCGAGCTGCTGCAAAGGTGAGAATTCTTTCTATGGCCAAAAAAGGCCTGACTGTGGTTTGCTCAACAACCGGACCAGGACCCTCCTCCTTCCCGAGCTGAGCAGGCAGAGCTGAAAAAACCAAAACCATTTCTCCCAGTTTAATCCAAAAGTTGTGTTTTGTGTCCAATAAGAGGGACAAGGTTCCTGTGCCCCCTGGCACTGGGGGAGGGAAGAGAGCGTCTGGGGGTACTGGGAGCACAGGAACGCGGAGCTCTGGGCAGCCCCACATGGGATCCCCCACCCGTGGCCACCTCCCGGGCAGGGTGGGCAACCACGGGAGCCGAGGGCAGGGGGAAACATGGGGGTGCCCTCAGACAGGGATCTCCAGTGCCCCCAGTGTCTCCAGTGTCACAGCTCATTCTCGTAGCTGTGACTGGGGTCCCGCTGTCACCCCTGGCAGCTCCTCGTGGTCACCTGGGGGATGTGGGGGGGCCTGAGAGACACTCTGGGTTTGGGGCCCTGGGGGGGTGACACCTGTGGGTGACGTGTCCCTGTCCCCCTCAACATGCTCAACCCCTGCCCACTCGGTGCACACCACACTGGGGTCCAGGGCCTCCCCCTCCTCCAGGGCTGTCCTGTGGGGATAAGGGGGGGGTCTGGGCAAGTGGGAAAGAGGAGTCCCAGCCAGAGGGCCCTCCCCCCCACTGGTCATGGGGCTTCCTGGTGACTGCAAATAAAAGGGGAGAGGGGGACTATGGGGACCCTGGGACCTCTGAATCTTTCTGGGACCTCAGCTGCCCCAAACACCCATGGCACCCCCAAATCCTTACTGGAGCCTCAATTCTCACCACACCCCTCACTGCCCCCAAACACTCCAAGCACCCCTGAACCCCATGCCACTGTGCCCCTGACCCTCCCAGTATCCCTGACCCTCTGAACAACAAAACTCAAAGCCTGACAGGGAGGGGCTACCCCCAATCTCCCCCATGACCCCAAAAAATCCCTCAATATCCCTTCAAGACCTCCAAGAGCTCCCCAAACCCTCCAGAATCTCCCAGTGACATGCCAGTGTCCTTGAACACCCTGCCAGGGATGTGTCTGGGGCCCAGCCAAGACACTCCAAATTCTCCCCACAAGGCACAGGATACATAGCCAAGGTCACCGTGTGTGGGAATCTCTGTGTGGGACGGTCATCAGGACAAACTCAGGGCGCTCTCTATATTCTGGTCTTGAAGTTTGCAGTTTATTGTAAAGGGCATGGGTGCAAATGGCCCTGCTGAGAGCTGCCAGCTGCAGCTCAGAGCAGGACAGAAAGAGAGTGGGGGTAAGGAGTTCTAAGAGATAAGAGGGGGTAGTAAGAGGTAAGAGAGAGAGAAGTAAGAGGGTGATGTCAGAGAGCGATTTTCCCATTTACAACACAATAAATCTTCTTCTGTGTTGAATATTCTAATTTCCACTAACCAATCTAATACAAGATACAAATCCTCTAACATTTGCATACAACCTATAGAAATTACTATATTATGATGTTTTGCTGCTTTCTTATCTATAAAGCTCATCTCTGCTCCTTCCTGTGATGCCTGGAGATGGTCTCTGCTGGCTTGTTGGTACTTGTGGTCTTTTGCTTTATCTAAACAAAGGAAAAGGCCTTCAAGCATTCACATTGTTGCTCTCAGCCACACAGTCGAAAACCGCTGTCATTTCTATCTCGCTTATGGTTTCAAAATCCTTTGCTAAGCACACATATTTGTAAGGTTTTCCTAATTCATCCTTCCCAACAACTGTGGGCTCAGTTTTCCCCAGCCCAGGGGCCCTGGGTGCTGCTTGATCTCTGCCCCAACTCTAGGGGCTTTCCCTCACTCCAGGACCCCCATGTCCCCCCATTGTCACTCATCCCAGCGGTGATACCACTGACAGCCCTGATGACAGCCAGGAGCAGGTACAGGAGGGTCCTGCTGACATTCACAGCCACTGCTGGGGACAGAGTGGGACACAATAGGGTCACCCTGAACCCCGGGGCTCCTGAACATCCCAGTGACCCCGTGTGACCCCACCCGTGCTCCAGTGGTGTCCAGTGGTTCCCTGTGGTGTCACCTCCAGGGCCAGCTCTGGGCTGAGTGCCCGGAACACGCGGTGCCCGTCCTGTCCCAGCTGGTTGGTGGCCACGCACTGGTAGGTGCCCGAATGTCCCACACTGACGGTCCCAAGCTCCAGGAGGGGACCCTGGACCACCTCATGCCCGTTGTGCAGCCAGGTGAAGGTGACAGGGGCTGAGCCCACCTGCACCGAGCAGCGCAGGGTCACGGGGTCACCTGGGCACACCTGGAGTGCTGGGGTGTAGCTGTTTTTAGGGTTGTGAGCTTTCCAGCCCCGGGGTCTGCAGCCCTGAGTTCAGATATCTCTGAACTCCGGACACAGACCCTCAGCTACCCACTAGGGAAGTGTAAAGGCTTGATACCGCGCAGCAAAGGTAGAACCAGTTAGAAGATAACTTTATTGTCCTCGAAGGGAGATTCTAACAACGGTCCCATTATATCACATAACAAAGATTTATATAGGTTTCCAGAGAATTGAGTTTCTAACCAATAAAAACTACAACTTATAAACCAACCAATTATCTTAAAACTCTAAGTAAGAAAAAAACCAATTAGTTTGTGAATTTAAGAGCCAATAGAAATCCTAAGAGATAACAGGGTTTTCGATAAGGGAAGGGGTTTTTTTTGAAGGAATTTCTTTGTTTCATGGGATAGCGTCCTAGGGGCATATTTTAGGGAGTGTAAAATTTTCTACATCAGGGGACTGGGGGTGATGGTGGCATTGGCCACGGGCACTGTGGGGACACGGACCAGGCTGAGGCAGGAGGGATGGAGATGCGCTGGGTGGGGTCCCCCCTAGCCCAAAGGTCCCGCTCATCCAGGACGGTGATGTTCAGGGGGACACTCTTGGCTGCACTGTCCCCGTTGCTGAACCGGCACTGGTTCAGTAGTGACCACAGTAGTTCTAGTGGTAGTGATCACTGTCATTCTCCCAAGTGTGCCCCAGTTCCAGGTGGGGCCAGTGCCCAGTGGTGCCCCTAAGCCCCCCCTATTCCAGTAGAAGGGCAGGGGACCTGTCCCCATGGCCACTGTGCAGCTCAGCACCAGGCTGTCCCCAAGTGCCACCTGTCCCATGGGGTCTGCACTGACAGGAACGCCCCCGACAGTGAAACCTCTGTGGGAGACGGGGGACACCAAGGGACTGTGAGGGACCTGGGGGTCCCGGGAAGGGGCAAGGGGACCACAAAGAGGGAGAGGGGGAATAGAGATGGAGGATCCAAGAAAGGGACCTAAAGGAAGGATGAGGAGTTCAGGGAGGGGACACCAAGGAGCAGAGAGGGGAATTGAGAGAGGGGTACAGGCATCCGGGCAGGGAGGGGAGGATGTGGAAAAGCAGTCAGGAATGGATGAGGGCACCAAGTCAGGGCTGGGGATTCCCAGAAAGGATGGTGGGAAAAGAGGGGCTTCAGTTCTACACAGAGGTTGAGGGTCCTCAGGCAGGAGACTTGAGAGGCTGTGGGGGCTCCCCGTGTCCATCCCCACACTCACTCTGCACCGTGACACCGAGCCGGGTGCTGCTCTTCCGCACGGCCCCCCCCTCGGAGCGCACCTCGCAGCTGTAATTCCCTGAGTGGGAGACCCCCACGGCGGGCACCAGGAGCTGCGGGGACCCCTGCGGGCCCCCCACCAACTGCCCATCCCGGTAGAAGCAGTACAGGAGGGGGGCTGGGGGCGGCAGGGGGCTGGGGGTGCTGAGGCAGCTGAAATTGAGGCGGGACCCCTCGGGGAGCTCGGGGGGACCCTCCAGCGCCAGCACTGTGAAGAGCTCTGGGAAAGAGATAGGGGTGAGAATTCTGAGAGACTCTGAGTCCACTGAGAAGATTCTTTGGGGGTGTCAGGATATTGGGGTTCCAGCCCTTGGGTGTGCTCACCATGCACTGTCACTGTCACCGGTGCTGACTGTGACATTCCTGAGGCCACGAAGCCCAAGCGGTGGTAACCGCCAGTGTTGTACAGCTGCAGGGGAGACAGGGACAGCTCGGTAAAACTGAGAGGTCGCCCCATCTCCTTCTCGTCCTTGTAAAATCGCACCCTGGTGACAAGGTCATTCCTCTGTCCCCGGCAGTGCAGTGTCACCATGTTCCCCTCCAGCAGTGCCCGTGCTGGCACCTGCAGCACCAGGGGCTCTGTGGGACAGGAGGGTCCCATCACACTGAGGAGCCCGAGACAGGTCCAGAGTGGGTGCCCATGGCAGTGGGGACATCTGGGTGGAGTGTCCACTTCACGGTTGGGTCCCAGGGACATCAGGGGCAGTCACAAGGCACACTTATAACCTTGAGATCCCCTACACTGGGATGCACTGGGATGTCTCTGTGTGCAGGGGACAGGCTCTCACCACACAAGAGGTGTGAGGCCACTGAAGGAGTGGAGTCCACCCAGACCTATCAGTGAGCCATGAGCATTTCAGATCCCTCCTCACCATTTAAAACCCTCAGGGGACAGTCGAGCCCACTGTTGGGTCTCTCACACTGGTAGCTGCCACTCTCAGTGGCAGTGATGCTGTTGGGTCCCTCCTGCCCCCAGCGCTGCCCATCCTTGTACCAGGTGGTGGAACCGGCTGTCCCCGAGCCCTGGCAGGTCAGTGTCACCCGGTCCCACAGCACCGCTGGCGTCCAGGGGGGCTCCACCAGCAGCTGGGTGCTCTGGGCACCTGCTGGTGACAGGGGACACCAGCCTGCCAGGGCCACCATGGGGCTGGGGACAGAAGGGCAGGGACATGGTATCCCCCGAGGACTCACCAGTGAGGCCAAGGGTCTGGGCTGGAAGGGAGAAGGGACAGGGCTGGGTGGGGGTGGCCCTGCTGGGACAGCAGCACTTGGGGGACCTGGTGTGGTGTCTGTCCCCAACCTGTCCCCATGGGAACACTGGTGTAGAAGGGATGTTTTGAGAACAGGGACACCTCAGTCACCCTGGGCTGAGGCAGGACATGGGGACATTGTGGACCCCCCATGTGTGCACAGGTCACCTCCCCCAGCCCTACAGCACCTGTCCCCACAGCCACATCCCCATCGCCCGGTGCCTGTGATCCCGTTCCGATGTCAGCCGTCCCCATGTCATATCTGCTTGGGATGTGGCCCTTGTCCCTGTCCCTGCATCCCTGTCTCACTGTCTCCACAGCTGCCGCAGGTTCCTATTTGCCACATCCTTGTCCCCACATCTTGATCCCCCTGTTCCCATACTCACATCCCAGTTCCCCTGTTCTTGTTCTCTGTTCCTGTCCCCACAGCCACCCTAACACTTTGGTCACACAGGGCTCCATGCCCATGCCCTGCTTCTGCTGGCCTTGGGGACCTCAGGGGACCCCACAGCCCCCCTGTGCCCCCTCCCCACCGCTCTCTGCCTCACCAGGGCCCATCCCCAGGGCGTCAGGCCCGTGCCTGGGGCACTCACCCCACAGGGGCAGCGCCACCTTCCCGGCCATCCCGGTGTCCCCGGCCATGGGCACTGGCTGTCACTCGCTGCTGGGGCCACCTGTCCCCTGGCTGGTGGCTCTTGGGATGAAGGGACAGGAAGCGAAGGTACGTCTCGTCCTCATGTGTAGGTGGCCCTTGTTGGGGGCAGGGTGTGGACAGAAAGGGGGCAGGGTGGGGATCTTGTGGGACATGAGGATGATTGTGGGGCATGTTGAGGACAGGATGTTTCCAAAATTTTGAGGCTGAGGTGGTGCAGGGAGTCAAGGATGGTTGTCCAGAGCACTGGGATCTCAGGCATGGGGTCCCATGGGAATGGTGGTCTCATGGGTTGGGTGGATTTAGACTCAATGGTGAGAGTCCAAGAACAATGCGGCCTCCAGGGATTTGTGATCATGCGATGGATCCCAGGGATGAGGATGTCATGTGAATGGGGGTCCTGCAGGAATCATGTCCCCAAGGGAAGGGGGCCCCCAGGGGCTGGAACTACCAGGATGGGGGTGCTTAGAAACAGAGATCCTGGGGAAAGGCAGTCCTGGGATGTAGTCCCAGGGAGGGGGGAACATAAGGAATGGGGATGCCTTGATTGGACTCCCTTGAATGTGAGTGCCAGGGATGAGCAGTGACAGGTCACAGCTCCTTCCCTGGGTGCCTCAAGTTTTTGGGTGACCCAGAGCTCAGCACTGTCCCCTGAGGTGTCCCTGGTTTGGGGGTCACCCAAACCCCAAAGGCAGATTCCAAATATCTCTGGGTCTGTGCCCTGCCCACCCCCAGGAGCTTTTTTCCTGTCTTCAGTTTCTGTTTTCTTCCTTTAATCCCTCAATTTCACAATCCCCCAGTTCCCACCCTGATGATCCTGGGGTACAGCTTAGCAGGGAATGGGTAGGGGGGTGCCCCAGGGAAGGAGAAAAGGGGGTGAGGGGTCTGCAGGGAGGGCTAGGGGGCAGTGGGGGATGGGGGTGTCTGGCTGTGACCCCCAAGAGTTTCAATTACTCTCTCCTGCAGCAGAAGGAAGAGGCTGTTTGTCATGAGAGTCACAGGTTGGGGGGCAGGTTCTGTCCTGGGAGGCACATCCAGGGGTCCTGTCCCAGGGGGATGGTGGCTCTGGGCGATTCCAGACTTCCTTAATCTCACTCCACCCCTGCAGGATCTGAGCCAGCAAGAGCAGCTGGGGAATGCATCCCCAGGCAGGAAGGAGCTCCCAAACTCCTGCTCCTTGAAGCCAGTGGCCATCCAAGTGTGGGCCCAGCCATGGCCCAGCCCCAGTGCCCAGGGATGGGCATTGGCCAGCCCTGCTCTGGCCAGCCCCAGGTGGCAGCCAGGACCTGAGGCTCCCCTGCCCCCTTGGCTTTGATTCTCGCAGCTTTCGAGCTGCTGCAAAGGTGAGAATTCTTTCTGTGGCCAAAAAAGGCCTGACTGTGGTTTGCTCAGCCCTGCAAGAAGCACAAAAGCCAGTGTGAGCCCAAGCAGTGGCTCTGTGAGGCCCTTTGATGGATTTCAGAGCAGGGCTGGCTGGAACCCCGCCCCTGCAGGGGCAGCTGTGAGGGAACCAGTCCGGAAATGCAGCAATTGATCATTTGGTGCCTGTCCCCAGGGCACTGAGAAAGACCCAGAACTGCTGCAAACCCCACAAGGATCTGCTCAATAACCTGACCAGGACCCTCCTCCTTGATCAAAACCTACAGCCCTCTGGAACCTCCCAGAAAGAATGTTTGGGTTCTGGATGTGGACAATAGAGAAGAGAGAAAAAAGTGTGGAAATATGGAGCAGGGGCTCCACACGTGGCTCTGGGGCACAGGGGTGTCCCAGCAGGAGCAGGGAGTGCCCAGGCAGGGGAATTCAGGGCAGGGTGCAGAGGATTTACCAGGGAATCAGAGCCTGAGGGACACACAGGCATCTCCACAGATTGCTGTGGAACCAAATGTACCTGGGATTTCCCATCATCAGGGCAAGGTTGAAACAGGCATCCCCTGAAGTTTGGCACCCCCGAGGTGGCAGGACCCCACTGGGGACAGCAGGAATGCTCTGGGTCCCCCAGGACAGAGGTGCCCAGGAGGTGCCACCTCTGGGACAGGAATACCCAAGGACGTGGCACCCCCAGAATGAGAAGCCCCCTGGGACAAGACTCCAAGGTAAACCCAGGTGTCACCAGCCCAGAGGAGCCCTTTTCCTTCAGGGCAGGACCCTTCTGAATGTGCCCCCAAGACAGAATCCACATCCTGGCCTCAGCACAAACAGCCTCTTCCTTCTGCTGCAGGAAATCGAAAGTGAAAATCTTGGGGGGCACGGTAGAGAGCCCCATCCCCTACAGCCTCCCAACCACTGCCTGTACCCCCCAGCTCCCTTTTCCCCCTCCTGGGATCCCTCAGCTCTTACCTGCTCAGATGTTCCCTGGGATGTGTTAAATGAGGAAGTGAGGAAATGAGGGGAGGTGAAAAAGTCCAGGGGTGTGTGGGGCAGAGAGCCAGAACCTCCCAGAACAAGCCTGGGGTGCTCCCCTGGCCATGAGCACCCTGTGGGGGCTGTGCTGTGCTCCGAGTCACCCCAAAGTCTGAGGCTCCCGGTGTAGGAGCTGTGACACCTGTGACCACCCAGCCACTGCCCATCCCTGCAACCCCCTGGGAACCAAACCATGGTAACCCCATTTCCTTGGTCTCTCCTCCCTGGGGACCCCTATCCCAGCTCTCCCATTGCCTGGTACCACCATTGCCTTGATCCCATTCCATGGGCTGCTTCTTCCCCCAGAAAACCCATTCCCAGGGGTCCCTTTCTTCCCCCTGCACCCCCAGCCCTGGGACCCACTTGCCCTGGACACCCATCCCTGGCTCCCTGCAGCACCTCAGCCTTCAAATTCCGGCAACATCCTGTGCTCACCATGTCCCACCATCACCCCCATGTCCCACAAGGTCCCTACCCTGCCCCCATCCTGTTCCCACCCTGCCCCCACCAAGGGCCACTTACTCATGAGGACCATGTGTGACCTCGCATCCTGTCCCTTCATCCGAAGTGCTGCCAGCCAGGGGACAGGTGGCCCCAGCAGCGAGTGACAGCCAGTGCCCATGGCCGGGGACACCGGGATGGCCGGGAAGGTGGCGCTGCTCCTGTGGGGTGAGTGCCCCGGGAACAGGCCTGACACCCTGGGGATGGGCCCTGGTGAGGCAGAGAGCAGTGAGGAGGGGGCACAGGGGGGCTGGGGGGTCCCCTGATATCCCTAAGGTCAGCAGAGACAGTGGGGGACAGAGCCAGTGGCCTCACAGTCTGACCAGGGTTTTGGGGTGGCCCTAGGGACAGGAACAGGGGAGCTGGGATGTGGGAGAGAGATGTGGAGACGGGGATGGTGGACAGGGATTTGGGGACAGGGATGTGTGATTTGGCTCCATAGGGTTTGGGCAGATCTGGGTACAGGGACAAAAAGAGAAACACCATGGAGATGTGGATGTGGGACTGGCAGGGGTGACCTGTGACAGCACAGGGTGGCTGTTGTGTCCCCATCCCCAAGGTGGCCGTGTCACGTGGAAATGCCAAATTTAGCTGTCCCCTCGGAGCTTCTCCAGACTTGCTGGACACCGTCCCTGAGCACTTTCCCACAAGAAGTGGTGTCCCAAAGGGGACATTTCAGGGACAGCCCCACACCCTGCCCCTGGGTGCTGCTGTCCCTGCAGGGCCACCCCCACCCAGCCCTGTCCCTTCGCCCTTCCTGCCCAGACCCTCGGCTTCGTTGGTGAGTCATCAGGGGATGCCATGTCCCTGTCCCTCTGTCTCCAGCCCCGTGGTGGCCCTGGCCGGCTGGTGTCCCCTTTCACCCACAGGTGCCCAGAGCACCCGGCTCCTGGTGGAGCCCCCCTGGACGCCGGCAGTGCTGTGGAACTGCGTGACACTGACGTGCCAGGGCTCAGGGACAGACGGTGCCACCACCTGGTACAAGGACAGGCGGAGCTTGCGATTGGAGGGGCACAACCACGTCACTGTCACCGAGAGGGGCACCTACAGGTGTTACAGACTCAGCAGTGGGCTCAGCCCCACTGTGCATGTTGTAAATGGTGAGAGGTCTTTGTGTCCCAACCCTGGCACCTGTAGGGATCCCCGAGAGCCCTGGGTGAGCTCAGCTTCATGGGTCACACCTCTCGTGTGACCAGATCCTGTACCCTGCACACGGGGACATCCCAGAGCATCAGTGGACCATCCCCTGTACATACCAGTGCATCCCAGTGTGACGACATCACCCTGTTGCAATGGGGGACCCCTGGTTCCTTCTGTTGCCATCGGGACCCTCCTGTCCCACAGCCTCTCCAGTGCTGCAGGAGCCGGCGGGGGCGCTGCTGGAGGGGGACACGGTGACACTGCGCTGCCGGCTCAGGGAGAAGGAGTCGGTCCCTATAGTGCGCTTCAAACACGATGAGGGGCAGACGCAGTGGTTGCACGGCCATGGGACCGAGCTGTCCCTGTCCCCCCTGCAGCTGTGGCACAGTGGCCGCTACCGCTGAGAGGTCCAGAGGAACTCCTGGACATCACTGTGGGATGAGTCAGCGCCGGTGACAGTGACAGTGCATGGTGAGCACCCACACACCTCACACCTCAGTACGCCACAGCCCCGTAACAGTGGACTCCAAGTTACATCCACCCATCTCCTTCCCAGAGCTCTTCCCAGTGCCACTGCTGGAGGGTCCCCCCGAGCTCCCCGAGAGGTCCCCCCTCAATCTCAGCTGCCTCAGCACCCCCAGCCCCCTGCAACCCCCAGCCCCTCTCCTGTACCTCTTCTACCGGGACGGGCAGTTGGTGGGGGGCCCGCAGGGGTCCCCGCAGCTCCTGGTGCCCGCCGTTGGGGTCTCCCACTCGGGGAATTACAGCTGTGAGGTGCACTCCGAGGGAGGGGGCCATGTGGAAGAGCAGCGCCCGGCTCGGCGTCACGGTGCGCAGTGAGTGTGGGGATGGGCATGGAGAGCCCCCACAGCCCCCCCCAGCTCTCCCCTCACATCTCTCTGGGTGCACCTCCCTCTCTCTGAGAGAGAGGTGTCCACGGTCACAACATCTCTGTCTGGGTCTTAAAGATGTTCGTTTCAACCCTCTCCATGTGTCCCCTCGCTGAATCTCCCATCCTTCCCGGGGGTCCTTTCAGCCCTTTCCAGGCTTCCCCGCCATCACCACTCCTCAGCCCTCTCTAATCCTCCCCCTCCCTGAATCCCTCACTGCTCCCTGATGTCCCCGAATTCTCCTATTTCCCCACTATTTCCTGTGCCCTCCCGCATGGGTCCCACTCTCGGGGACGTCCCTGTCACTGCAGTTCCACGGGGCACAGGTGGCATTGGGGAACACTGTGGTGCTGAGCTGCAAAGTGACCAAGGGGACAGGTTCCCTGTCCTACTGCTGAATCCAGGAGGGGCCTCAAGGGTGACACTGGGCATGGGCCCCCTCCTGGAGGTGCAGCACATTGGGGACAATGACAGTGCCACTATGACTGCCTGGCCAGCAACCAGTACAGAGTGGCCACAAGCCTCACACTGAAGGTCACTGTCTTTGGTAAGCGCATCCGAAGGACTAGGGGTGACCCCACTCATAGAATCCCCAATTCCACACATTCCCATTCCACCTCACCACCCTCACACCATCTGCAGTCCAGCCCAGCTCACAGCCCCCATCACTGAGTGTCACAGACGAGGGCAATTGGGATTGTCTGGCTCCAGGTCTCCCCACCCAGGACATCCAAGCCCGGCATTCCTACCCAGCTGTCACATTGACCCCTCCACATCAGGTCACATTAATCTGACTGAGTGTGACCCTCCCAGAGCACTGAGACCCTTGGCATTGGGCTGATGCCCCCGTTGATGTGCCTCATGGCACCCATCACATCCCACCCACACCATTCCACCCGCCCCACCACCAGGTGATGGTCATCCCCATCCTTGGGCACAGCATCCCTCATCCCACCCTCACCTCACCCTCATCACATCCTCATCCCTCACCTGTCATCCATCATATGCCCTCTTCCCACACCACACAATGACCCCCATCACCATGGGGTCACTGTCCTGGGTGAAGGAGCACCTCTGTCTCCAGGTGCCACCATGCAGACTCCCTCATCACCCCACACTGGGTGCCAGCCCCTTCCCACAGCCTCAGCCCTCTCTATGTCCCCACAGTTCCCATTGCCAATGCCACCATCACCCCCAGTCTCCCGGTACTCCAGGTGTGCCCAGGTGACCCCGTGACTCCGCGCTGCTTGGTGCAGGTGGGCTCAGCCCCTGTCACCTTCACCTGGCTGCACAACAGGCACGAGGTGGCCCAGGGTCCCCTCCTGGAGCTTGGGGCCGTCGATGTGGGACATTCGGGCACCTACCAGTGCGTGGCCACCAACCAGCTGGGACAGGACGGGCACCGCGTGTTCCAGGCACTCAGCCCAGAGCTGGCCCTGGAGGTGACACCACAGGGACACCACTGGACACCACTGGAACACAGGTGGGGATACAAGAGGTCATTGGAATTGCAGGAGCCCTGCAGTGACAGGTGACCCTGATGTGTCCCTTCTGTCCCCAGCAGTGGCCACAGGACTTGGTGGGTCCCTCCTCTTCCTGCTCCTGCTTGTGAGTGGAGCTGTAGGCTGGCACCGGTGGAACAACTTTGGTGGGTGACAATGGGGACAATGAGGGCCTTGAGGATCTTTGGGGCCACATAAATATGGGGGTGATGGGGCAGAACCCACAGCCCCTGATGTGGGCATTGCTGGGTGCTCAGGACCCTTGCTAAGGGTCCTGAAGGATATGGGGTAGTGTTGGAGGTCCTTGCAGAGATTTTGGGGGTTCTTTCTATGATCAAGGTAGAATTAGCAGGGTCCCCCTCCCTCCCAGGCTTGAGCTTCCTTGGGGCTCAGGGCAGCAGAGCTCTGAGGTAGTTCAGGAGTTCTGGGGACACCAGGAGGATTTCTGAGAAGGGTCAGGGCCCAGGGGACCCCACAGTTTCCTTTCCTCTCTTTCCTTTGCAGCTGACAGGAAGAAGGAGGAAAGGTGAGTGGGGGGCTCAAACCACACTTTGGCCTTTGTCCCCAAACCCCAAACCCTCCCATTCCCTCCCACTCATCCCCTTTATTCCCTCAGGGCCCCTTTGCAGCCCCCAGCCCACCCAGAGGAGGGGGAGATGCTGTACACCCATGTTGTGAGCACCAAGCAGGCAGGGGGTGAGTCTGGGCTGGGACAAATGCAGAGGGACATGTCACCCATGAGTGTCCCCCTGCCCAGATGCCACAGCCAGTGTCTCTTGCAGTGTTCCCCCGTGCCACCACACTCCAGGATCCCCAGGAGACCTACGCAGAGCTGCCAGCAACCCATGGGTGACCATGGGGAGGCGGGGACATCTATGGGAATGTGCTGTGAGAATTGGGGAATGGTGGCACTGGGGGCACTGGGTGCACTAGGGCACTGGGGGACTCTGGGAGTTCTGGGGCACTCTGGGGGCAGTGTGGGAATTGGGGGACCTCCACCAATGGACATTCACACATGTCTGTGCCCCCCAATATTCCTGTGGGTGCCCAACATTCACGGGTTTGTTGGCACAAATGGAGGGTCATGTCTGAGGCTGCACAGGGCACCCAGAGCTCCTCATGCCCCCTAAACCAACAAGGGCTTCCCGAACACCATTCCACAACTACCAGTGGTTCCCCATTCCACATCCAAGCTCTTCTGGAAGCCTGTGAGACTTTCCCATTCCTTCCCCACAGTGCTCCCAGTGCCCCTAGGGACTCCCTATTTCCCCTCCCAGTGCCTCTCCATTGCTTCCAGTACATCCAGGTGGTTCCCATTCTATTTCCTATTACTGATGTACTCCCAGTGCCTCTACAATTTCCCTCTCAACACTTCCAGTACACCCATGGATCCTCATGTTTCTCCCTGTGCCCAGAGAACACAGGACTTGATTCCCTCGTACTGGCACTAAAATGCAGCATTTTAGTTTAACTGGAAGAGATATTGATTTTTTTGTTTATCTCTGTCGGGCTTTTGGAATGGGATTCTCCAATTTTGGGCAGTCACTAAAAGCCAGTGCTATGGATTCCTGTCTCCCCTGTCTCAAACCCCTCCTATGCCGTCTTCCCCACAAAATGATATCACAAATGCCCTAGGGGCGTTCCAGAGCCTCCTCCTTTTTTAGAGCTGTCAGGATTGAGCCATGCCAAAGGATGGGGTGTCAGGGACAGGAAAAGTTGGAAGTCCAGAGACGTTTTGGAAGACCTGAGTGTAGCAGGGCAGGGTCAGGCCTTTCTTTTGTGGCACAATGCTGCATGTGTCAGTCAGTCTGTCAGTCATGGCACACTGGAGACAGTGTGATGCTCTGCCAAACCCAGCTCCTGAGTTGCTGAGGGACCAGGAGTCCCACTTTGGGAGAGGACCCTTGGAGGCCAAAGGGCTTAAAAGGCAGAGCATGAGGTATCCAAGTGTCTGTACCTGTCTTCTCTTGGAGTGTCTGCCCTATCCATGCTGGAACCCAGGATTGGGAAACTGTCTTGGTTTAAAAGAGAAACATCTCCCAAGAGAAGCAGGAACCATCCTGGAATGGAAAGAGGACCCATGCCTCCAAATTGTTATAACTGTGACCATTATAGGGCTTCCAGACAAAAATGTAAGAAAAGGAATAACAGTATATTGCTAGGAAATTTACAGAATAGAGCAAACAGCAACACAAGATAAAAAATTTTCAAATGTCTCAGATCTGTTGGTTAATCTTTGGTGCAGTTATGGCAACGGTCAGCAGGGGGCGCTGCAGGGAGCACTCCCGCCCAGCAGGGGGCGCTGCAGGGAGCACTCCCGCCCAGCAGGGGGCGCTGCAGGGAGCACTCCCGCCCAGCAGGGGGCGCTGCAGGGAGCACTCCCGCCCAGCAGGGGGCGCCCCGGTGCCAGCTCCAACCCCTCAGGGGCCATGGCAGCCTCGGGCGGGAGGGACGAGCCCAAATCGCTCCTTTGGCAAACTCACGCTTTGCACCAATCAGTGCCGGCACCAGCACCGGCAGTGCCCGGGCAGAAGAGACGAAGGCAGCAGCTTGGATCCTGGTGCCCGCTGGCAGCAGAGCAGTGTCCCGGCCCAGGCACACACCCTGTGCAACACCCGCCACCGCTCTCCCTGATGGGAACGCAAGGAAGGCAGCACCCAACCCCAGGCAGGTCTCAGGCCCACAGCAGCACCTCTCGTGCCTTTCCACCACAATTCCTGAAAACCCTCAGCCTCTCCCTGCCTTTTCCTCCTTCAGCCCTGGCACAGCAGCTCTGGGAATGTTGAATTCCCCTGGCATGTTGAGGAAAGCAGGTGCTCCTTGCTGACACTGCCAGGGCTCCTCAGGGCTCCACAGCACGTTTCGAGCTGCTGCTCTTCCTGGGCCACTGCTGGTCCTGACACAGCAGCTGCAGAAGGCAGAGGAGGGAGAGGGATGAGGGAGAGGGATGGGGGAGAGGAAGGAGCAGAGCAGCTAGAGCCTCAAAGGCTCTACAGCTGCAGCTGGAGCAAAGCAACAGCCCAGGCTGGGAGCAGTGCCTTGGGAAGTCAAAAGGTGGTGAAATAGTAACTGGTTGGGCCAATGCACCTGTTCTGCTCTGGGTGCTGCAGACCTTAATGAGATCTTGCAATCAGGACAGGGGTTCTTGAAGTTCAGATGTGCTGCTAAACTATCCCTATGCAAAAACACAGCTCTGCTGCATCTGCCAAAGCTTTTGTGCTTCTGTGGCAACATAGGGCTTATTTTCAGGCTCAGTTGCCTCCAGCTCTGCCCTCCAGAAGATTTTTTGTCTGCCAGGAAGTTTTTGTGGAGCTTATCACCTTGGCCACTGTGCACAGGGATGGGCATTGGCCAGCCCTGCTCTGGCCAGCCCCAAGTGGCAGCCAGGACCTGAGGCTCCCCCGCCCCCTTGGCTTTGATTCTCACAGCTTTCGAGCTGCTGCAAAGGTGAGAATTATTTCTATGGCCAAAAAAGGCCTGGCTGTGGTTTGCTCAACAACCTGACCAGGACCCTCCTCCTTCCCGAGCTGAGCAGGCAGAGCTGAACAAACCAAAACCATTTCTCCCAGTTTAATCCAAAAGTTGTGTTTTGTGTCCAATAAGAGGGACAAGGTTCCTGTGCCCCCTGGCACTGGGGGAGGGAAGAGAGCCCCTGGGGGTACTGGGAGCACAGGAACGCGGAGCTCTGGGCAGCCCCACATGGGATGCCCCCCTCGTGGCCACCTCCCGGGCAGGGTGGGCAACCACGGGAGCCAAGGGCAGGGGGAAACATGGGGGTGCCCTCAGGCAGGGATCTCCAGTGCCCCCAGTGTCTCCAGTGTCTCCAGTGTCACAGCTCATTCTCGTAGCTGTCACTGGGGTCCCGCTGTCACCCCTGGCAGCTCCTCGTGGTTACCTGGGGGATGTGGGGGGGCCTGAGAGACACTCTGGGTTTGGGGTCCTGGGTGGGGGTGACACCCGTGGGTGACGTGTCCCTGTCCCCTCCCCGACATACTCACCCCCTGCCCACTCGGTGCACACCACACTGGGGTCCAGGGCCTCCCCCTCCTCCAGGGCTGTCCTGTGGGGATAAGGGGGGTCTGGGTCATGTCTGGGCAGGTGGGAAAGAGGAGTCCCAGCCAGAGGTCCTCCCCCCGCCACTGGTCATGGGGCTTCCTGGTGACTGCAAATAAAAGGGGAGAGGGGGACTGTGGGGACCCTGGGACCTCTGAATCTTTCTGGGACCTCAGCTGCTCCAAACACCCATGGCACCCCCAAATCCTTACTGGAGCCCCAATTCTCACCACACCCCTCACTGCCCCCAAACACTCCAAGCACCCCTGAACCCCATGCCACTGTGCCCCTGACCCTCCCAGTATCCCTGACCCTCTGAACAACAAAACTCGAAGCCTGACAGGGAGGGGCTACCCCCAATCTCCCCCATGACCCCAAAAAATCCCTCAATATCCCTGCAAGACCTCCAAGAGCTCCCCAAACCCTCCAGAATCTCCCAGTGACATGCCAGTGTTCTTGAACACACACCCAGGGATGTGTCTGGGGCCCAACCAAGACACTCCAAATTCTCCCCACAAGGCACAGGATACATAGCCAAGGTCACCCTGTGTGGGAATCTCTGTGTGGGACGGTCGTCAGGACAAACTCAGGTGCTCTCTATATTCTGGTCTTGAAGTTTGAAGTTTATTGTAAAGGGTGTGGGTGCAAAGGGCCCTGCTGAGAGCTGCCAGCTGCAGCTCAGAGCAGGACAGAAAGAGAGTGGGGGTAAGGAGTTCTAAGAGATAAGAGGGGGGAGTAAGAGGTAAGAGAGAGAGAAGTAAGAGGGTGATGTCAGAGAGCGATTTTCCCATTTACAACACAATAAATCTTCTGTGTTGAATATTCTAATTTCCACTAACCAATCTAATACAAGATACAAATCCTCTAACATTTGCATACAACCTGAGAACCCTCAACCTCCGTGTAGACCTGCAGCCCACTTTGTCCCACCATCCTTTCTGGGAATCCCCAGCCCTGACTTGGTGCCCTCATCCATTCCTGACTGCTTTTCCACATCCTCTCCTCCCTGCCCGGATGCCCGTACCTCTCTCTCAATTCCCCTCTCTGCTCCTTGGTGTCCCCTCCCTGAACTCCACATCCTTCCTTTAGGTCCCTTTCCCGGATCCTCCATCTCTACTCCCCCTCTCCCTCTTTGTGGTCCCCTTGCCCCTTCCCGGGCCCCCAGGTCCCTCACAGTCCCTTGGTGTCCCCCATCTCCCACAGAGGTTTCGCTGTCAGGGGCGTTCCTGTTGGTGCAGACCCCATGGGACAGGGGGCACTTGGGGACAGCCTGGTGCTGAGCTGCACGGTGGCCATGGGGACAGGTCCCCTGCCCTTCTACTGGAATAGGGGGGGCTTAGGGGCACCACTGGGCACTGGCCCCGCCTGGAACTGGGGCACACTTGGGAGAATGACAATGATCACTACCACTAGAACTACGGTGGTCACTACTGAACCAGTGCCGGGTCAGCAACGGGCACAGCATAGCCGAGGGTGTCCCCCTGAACATCACCGTCCTGGATGAGCGGGACCCTCGGGCTAGGGGGGACCCCACCCAGAACATCCCCATCCCTCCTGCCTCAGCCCTGTCTGTGTCCCCACAGTGCCCGTGGCCAATGCCACCATCACCCCCAGTCCTCTGGCACTCCAGGTGTGCCCAGGTGACCCCGTGACCCTGCGCTGCTCGGTGCAGGTGGGCTCAGCCCCTGTCACCTTCACCTGGCTGCACAACAGGCATGAGGAGGCCAAGGGTCCCCTCCTGGAGCTTGGGGCTGTCAATGTGGGACATTTGGGCACCTACCAGTGCGTGGCCACCAACCAGCTGGGACAGGACGGGCACCGCGTGTTCCGGGCACTCAGCCCAGAGCTGGCCCTGGAGGTGACACCACAGGGAACCACTGGACACCACTGGAACACGGGTGGGGTGACACGGGGTCACTGGGATGTTCAGGAGCCCCGGGGTTCAGGGTGACCCTATTGTGTCCCCCTCTGTCCCCAGCAGTGGCTGTGAATGTCAGCAGGACCCTCCTGTACCTGCTCCTGGCTGTCATCAGGGCTGTCAGTGGTGGCACCGCTGGGATGGGTGACAATGGGGGGACATGGGGGTCCTGGAGTGAGGGAAAGCCCCTAGAGTTGGGGCAGAGATCAAGCAGCACCCAGGGCCCCTGGGCTGGGGAAAACTGAGCCCACAGTTGTTGGGAAGGATGAATTAGGAAAACCTTATAAATATGTGTGCTTAGCAAAGGATTTTGAAACCATAAGCGAGATAGAAATGACAGCGGTTTTCAACTGTGTGGCTGAGAGCAACAATGTGAATGCTTGAAGGCTATTCCTTTGTTTAGATAAAGCAAAAGACCACAAGTACCACAG